>NC_072380.2:31694772-31997803 GCF_028885625.2 Pongo pygmaeus | reverse complement strand
ACAGAGAATAGCACATTTGACCTTTTCCTTCTTCACAGATGATTTATCTTATTTAAGCAGCCTGCACTCGGGCCATCTCCACTGATATATCTACTGGATACTATGGACTAGGTAGACTGGCTGGCTTTGTCATTGAATTTGCAACAGGACCGTCACAAATTGGTGTAAGTCATTTTGCCCATCACCTTGATACTAAATTTATGCCACATATATTTTCGTAAATTGTTTGTTACTCCATTTGTACAGTCATTTGTCCTTTTCCCCATGAACACAGTATGTGCTCATTTGCTCTGCTTGCGGGGACGCTCAGAACATTTGGTTTAGGAAGGCTCCTTCACAAAACAATTCTGTTATTCTAGACCATTCTTCTCAGCAGACTTGGAAATTTGCTCCCATCTGGTGGCTCCCGAAAACCAGCTGTCTGGTTCCTTTTCCTCCTGGCCCCCTCTCCAGAGGGCCACAATCCTGTCCCTGCGATTTCACAGGAAGTGCTCAGCCACCTCTGTTTCACTAATGAAAGACCTGACTGAGCCCAGCGAGTGGAAATGACTAGCCAGAGGCAGAGATAAGATGCTGAAAGTGTTTCACCAAGTACTTCTATGTTTTAGACACTCTGACATTTTTGCCTTGCTTCAAAGACGTTTCCTGTTTTCATTCTGTGACTGACTGGAATATAAAATGTTATTTGGGCTTATGCAGTTGAAAAGAGACAGTGGGCTACTTTGCAACATAAAACATCTTGCTCAAAAATATGAGAAGGGGAAAGGTTTTCTAGTTTGGGCACAAAAAGGATATCCTTGACTCATATCCAAGCAGGTTTAGTAACTTTATATGGCCAGACTCTGTTCTCCTTTTCCATCGCTAGAGCATTCCACCATAAAGCAACTGTATAACATGTGGAACAGTGGTCTACTCCCTTGAAAAAAAGAAGCACAAGCATACACACAAATAACAATGAAGAAAATATTTTCTGTTTATTTGTGGCTCAATTTCCAGCTATTATCACTTGACACTATGCTCTTCTGATGTGCACATTTGCTCTGACTCAAGGAAAAGAATTAAGATGTCATTGAACCCCAGGGACCACTGGGGTTTTTATATAGGACAAGAATGGGGAATGAATAGTGAACAAGAATGGGAGGAGAATGAATAAAACTTTAAAATAATAAGGCTTTTAAAGTTATAAGGCTAAAATAGTTCATTTATGATATTAATAAACCTATGGAGACCTCAAATTATTATCATAGATGTTTAAACAGTATTTGATGAAATTCAAATCCATTCTTGATTAAAAACATATAATGAAATATTTCTATCTCAACCTAAATGCCAGCACTACATTTCAAGGGAAAAGTCTAAGTTTTTCCAATTTTGATTAGGAACCAAAAAAATGCCAAAAATTTCTACTCTAGTTTAACTAGTTCTGGAAGAAATAGTGAATACAATTATATCAGAGAAAGAAAGTAAAGGCATACAAATTTCAAAGGAAGAAGTGCAATTAACATCACCTGTACATTTATATTTAGGTCTTTGGAAAACATAAAATAACCAATTGCTAAAATATTTTTTTCTAAAGTGAAAGAGTTTAGAAGAGGCCCAAGTTAATCTATACAAGTCAATAGCTTTGATACATACACGCAAAAGGACCATTTTGAAGACATAAAAAAAGAACAATGTAGGAATAAGCTAAATTATAGATGGTAAAAGTTATTGGAGGAAAACCATTAAACACTGACAGAAAACATAAAAGAATGCTTAAACAAATGGAAAGGCATATCATGTTCCCTGATAGAAAGATTCAATGCTTTTTGAACATCTCTAAATCAATCTTGAACTTTAATATGATCCTACTAAAAATACCAACAGAAATTGTTTTTGAAATAGACAAGCTGAATCTAAATTTCATACAAAATATCAACAAGTAACAGTGGTGAAGAACAGCCTAAAAAAGAAATGCAGCAATGAGAGAATAGTTCTACAATATATTAAAGTACACTATAAAATCTAAAATAATTACAACAGGTGGTACAGGCAAGAATAGGCAGATTCCATGCAAGAGACTACAAAGTGAGATGTTGATTCAAAGATATATTAAAATTTTTATGTGATAAAGGTGGGATCTCAAATAACTGGGAAAAAGATGGATTGCTTAATAAATGATGTCTGAGTCATACTTTACATCTTTAGAATAAATTCCAAATATATTAAAATCATTATTATGCTGGCGAGGATGTAGAGGAAAGGGAACTCTTATACACTGCTGGTGGGAATGTAAATCAGCACTACCATTGTGGAAAACAGTATGGAAGCTCCTCAAAATGTTAAAAATATATGAACCAGCAATCCCATTACTGGGTATATATCCAAAGGAAAGGAAATCAGTATATAGAAGAGATATCTGCACTCTCATGTTATTGCAGCAGTATTTTCAATAGTGAAATATAGAATCCACCTAAGTGTCCATCAAGGGATGAATGGATAAAGAAAACACAGTACATATACACAATTGAATACTATTCAGCCACAAAAAGGATAAAATCTTGCCACTTGCAACAATATGAATGAGGCTAGATGACATTATGATAAGTGAAATAAGCCAGGCATGGAAAGAAAAATACAACATGATCTCACTCATGTAGAATCTAGAAAAATTGATCTCATAGAAGTTGAAAGTAGGATAGTAGTTACCAGAGACTAGGGAGAATAGGAGGGAGTGGGAGATGGGGAGAGGTTGGTCAGCAGATACAGTTACATAGAAAGGAATAAGTTCTAGTACTCTATTGAACAGTAAGGTGACTACTGCTAACAAGTAGCCAGAAGAGAGAATTTTGAATGTTCTCACAACAAAGGAACGATAAATGTTTAAGGTGATTGATATGCTAATTATCATGATTTGATCATTTCACAATATGTACATGTATTAGGACATCACATGGTAAACCATAAACATGCAAAATTATTAGGTGTCAATAAAAATAAATTAATTAAAATTAAAAATAATTACTATTTTATACTCAGAATGAGGAAGGTCTCTCAATTTTTGACTCAAAAAACCAGAAGCTATAAAAGGAAAGATTGGCATATCTGTTTACATAAAAATTTATAATTTCTCCATAGCAAACACCATGAAAAACAAAGTGAAAAAGGCAAACAACTGAAGAAAATGTTTGCATTGTGTTTACCATATATGTCATATTTTGTCTTATATATAAAAGCTACTCTAAGTCAATTTTAAAAACTGATGGAAATGGAGAAAGCATACAAACATATTTCACAATAAATAAAACACAAATGGCCCTTACATATATGTAAGATGCCCAGCTCATTCACAATTTTTAAAAATGTACATTTAAACTACACTGAGATTTTATTCCACCTGTCAGAATGGTATGAATTGATCAGTTTGGTAACACACTGGGTTGATGAAGGCATAGAGATTATAGATTGTCAGTGAGAATATAAAATGCTGTGACTCTATGGAGAGCAATTTATAATATTTATCAAAATTTAAAATGTGTATATACTATTTGACCTAGTGCATTCATTTCTAGGAATTATCTTACAATGTATTTGCACACATGAAAGTTATGTGTCCAAAGTTATTCACTATAGCATTACTTTTAAGAGAAAACATTGGAAAGGAAGTAAATATTCATCGATAGGGATGCATTAAACTACAGCTGGTATGTACAATGGAATCTTATGTATCTGTTTTAAAGTACCCTTTTTGTGTACTCATATCAAAAGATCTCTATATATAAGTTTAATGCAAAAATATGAATGTGTAGTGTACATATCCTACCAGTTATTTAAAAAGATGAGAGAACAATACAGTTTTAAATACTTAATATATCTGAATGTTTAAAAAGATACACAAAAACTATTACTGATCCCTTTGGAGAGGGGAGTCAATGGCTAAATAACATAGATGGGAAGAAAACTTTACTTTCAACTCTTTTGCTCCCAACAAATGTGTAAAGATGTCTATATATGACCTATTTAGCAATCATAAAATGTAAAATAAATATGATAAAATCAAGTCACAATGGTAATTCAAAATTTATTTTCTGTTACAATGCTTTTGTAAATATAAGCAAAGTCTTACCACGATAGTCTTCAAATACTAAAGTTCAAAGTAACATTTTTAACAATTTTAAGTTTAGTGGAAGAAATTATGAACTAGAAGTCAAGAGACCAGGATCCTAGGCTTGGTTTTACTCCTTTTCATGCTCTGAGTCCTACATTCCTCTAAAATAAAAAGAACATGTTGCCTTACATGTACTCTAAGGTCCATTCAGCATTACTATTCTAAATCTCTGCCGTCCAATAAGGTAGCCACCAGCCATGTGGGTATTTACATTTAAACTTAGATGGGTTAAATTAAGTAAACTTAAACATCTGTTCATTAGTTTCATCATCCATATTTCAAGTGCTCACTCCACTAACACAGGTAACTAGCTGCTACCTTAGTGAACAGTACAGACATTGAACATTTCCATCATCCCAGAAAGTTCTACTGAACAGTGCAGTCTAGCAGACTCTATAAACTGAGATAATAATTTAATACATAACATTATTTCATACAACAAGAGAGTTAATACAGAAGGGAAGGACATCTGTCCTCTCCCTTGTACATGTTTATACTTGTAATGTGGTTGAAATGAATAGCAAGGGCAACTATAATGGGAAAAATATGCTGTTAAAGGGTAATATGCAGCCTAAGGGGTTTGTGAAAGGAAGGCCACAAGCTAGGCCCGGTGATTTTGATGAATCTGAATCCACTTATCCACTCACCTGGGTCTGATAACCCAAGCTGTGAAATCACATTATTATCCATCATTATCATCGCTGAAATATCAAGCATCTATACTACAGCCATTTCCTGCTTCCTTTTAGCTTACTAGATTTAATGAGGCTGAACGTTATTACTAGTCAAAGGCACAGATAAACAAACTACATATTCTCAAACCAGCTAACATGCCAACCAATCTCCAAAAGGCTGTTATTTTCTAAATGACGAGATTCTAGAGGCCATGTTCTATTTTTACAGAATGAATGAGAATTAGTGGAGGACTTTAGAGGCTGGCAACCCTGAGTTCAAGTTCTGATTCTCCTGTTCATTAGCTGTGTGACTTGGCAAGTTATGCAACACGTCCTGTTTTATAAAATGCGTTCATAATTCCTAGTTCACAGATTTGTGGGAAATAAAAGACCTAAGCATATATAAAGGATTTAGTATACTGGCATCCACTAAGTATTGTAAAAAATGCTCTATTAAACATTTTTTTTAAATGATTATCTAATCCTCATGGCATAGTATTAACTAGTAATAGCAGCATGCCATTAATATGCATTAACTTCAGACTATAAGATAGAAAACATATTGTGTTGTCTTCAAATTCTTGTGATTCTATAGGAAAAGGGGAAAGCTAGGCACTGAAAGGTTAAATGTACAGTTGCATAAACCTTGATATACAACATGCTCCAGGAAATAACCTGGTACAATCAATGGCAATGAGAAGGAGCAAGATAAAATTCATCAAACTACATAACACAATCACTGAGGCTGTTAAACCATTTGGTTGCTAATTTATATGTGTATAATAATGTATGTAGCATCTTCTTTTTCATTTTATTTTTTAAATTTTTTGAGACAGGATCTCATTCTGTTACACAGGCTGGAGTGTAGTGATGTGATCATAGCCTACTGAAGCTTCAATCTCCTGGGCTCAAGCAATCCTCCCACCTCAGCCTCCAGAGCAGCAGGGACTGCAGGCATACACCAGCATATCCAGCTCTTTTTAGAAAATTATTTTAGTAGAGACAAGGTCTTGTGTTGATGCCCAGGCTGGTCTTGAACTCCTGAGCTCAAGTGATCCTGCCACCTCAGCTTCCCAAACTGCTGAGATTACAGGCATTAGCCACTACACCCAGCGTATGTAGCATCTTCTACAGATTAATTGCTTCAGACCAGAGGGCTGATTTTATGCTTTCATCTAATCCTTTTTTATTTTAAACAAATTGGTGTGCCTGTGTGTGTGCGCATGCGCACACGCATGAAGGGAGATCTACTTTTTCCAATTCTTTACATAGATGAACACCATTATCAAGTCAGATTAATCATGTGGACTCAGCATCATGTGGTTGGCTGATGCTTAGCTAACTGACAACCTTGAGAGGCAGATAGCAGACAACAAACATACTTGCCAAGAACTTATGAGTAAAATTATTGATAGGGCAGGTTTAAATCCAGCTTGTTCATGGTGCCTCATATCATGGCATCTATTAAGAACAGGCAGCAGCTTTTTGAATAAGCCAAGACTCAAGAACCCACCTGCAAGCCAGCCCAGAAGGGCTTACTTTTACCTGAGCCAAATAGAATCATGCTGGTTTGAAAATATCTCCCCTACTGATTTGCCAAAATGCTTAAAATTCCCACTGTTGGGAAACTCGTTCCCTTGAAGCAAAGAAAAGCTTCTGTTAAAATTTGAGCTTGTTTCCCAATAGAGTTAACCCACTTATACCTGCTATGGAATGAGCAAGATGATTTTATCACAAATTGTGTATATTTACACGAGATCATGGAGCACAGCTCAGGAAACAGAAGACCAAGACGACTAATCAGGAAGTGGCACAAGAGTTTCTGCTGTGCAGAGAACAGACATTAAGGAATTCAAACAAACAGAGAGACATACCCAAGCCAATTGTTACATGGTAACTTTAGCTAATAATAGTTCTTTCCCTCTAGTTTTTATTATTAAAAAACCTATTGAGCAACTACTGGTGCCCAAGGAATCAAGCATTGTAGTAGGCTACTTAGGATATAATTCCCTGGAGGAATTCCCAGTTCTATGGGCTTATCTGCACGTATTTTGAAAACTAATTTTGCAGGGATGTTCTTTTCAGAAATCATAATCACTCCAGGGTAAGAACCCTACAGGTCCAGAGGATTCAGACATATTAGGTGTCAGTTGCTCCCAGAAGGATATTCATAATAACCAAAGCTGAACAAGGATAGGATATTTGGCAAATGGTCTGGGAACCTTGTGCTTTTCTGAGCCAAGTACCTGTATCTGTTGAATATGGACATCAACATAGCCTTTGTGTAAACAAATAGCTGAGATTTTAAGTTAACCAATCAAAAAAACACAGGAGACTATCCTCCTTCTCCTTTTGCCCCCAATCCCACTCTTCTCTATGTGCCTTTTCTAACAATTTTCTTTTCCAATGTTTGAACAGTTTCCACACTTATCCATCACTGGGCAATCTGCTTCTAAAGGTAAGAGGTGGTAGGTAAGTTACACCGGGGTTCTCGGGTGGTTGTTAACCTTTGTTGGAGGAGGCTGGTACACCATATCTTTGCAAAGCTTGCATCTATCCTTGGTAACTTCTTCCTAAAGAGACAGTTCTCAGGTTCAGATTCTCAAAGAATGTTCATTAACAATCTGATCTCCTCAAAACACTTGCAAAAGGAAAACTGACACCCTGATAAAGTACATTAGAAACTACTATATAATTTAGACTGTTTGCAATTTCAATAACAAGTTTTATAAAGCAATAGGCAACTACAAGGGGCAAGGTCAAGATTTCATTGCGATGATAGCCTGCTCCGAGGAAGCTCTAACATCCCCATCCTAATTTTTGCTCTGGGAAAAGTCAGGATAAAATTGTTGAAATTATTGAAAGAAATACAAAATACTAAATTTTCTGAAAGAAATGGATGAGGAAGAACCTAAGAAAGACTCTAAATTGCAGCCATTCTCTGCCATTATGAAAAAAAAAAGTATGGCTGGGCACGATGGCTAATGCCTGTAATCCCAGGACTTGGGGAGGCTTTGGTGGGCAGACTGCTTGAGTCCAGGAGTTTGAGACCAGCCTGAACAACATGACAAAACTCTGTCTCTACAAATTATGAAAAATTTACTGGACATAGTGGCACATGCCTGTAGTTCCAGCTACTCAGGAGGCTGACGTGGGAGGATCACCTGAGCATGGGGAGTTGGAGGTTGCAGCGAGCCATGATCATGCTGCTGCACTCCAGCCTGGGCAACAGAGTGAGACTGAGACCCCATCTCAAGAAAAAAAAAAAAAAAAAAACTAGAGCATTTAAATGGCTGGCTTATTTCCCACCTCAACTTTCCAATTCAGAGCAAAATCTCATTTAAAAATGCTCTTTTTAGTCCCTAAGTACAGTTGCATATTCATTAAATCACATCTGAAGAATCCACAATGCATTCCTTCCCAAAGCTGTGTTCCTGACTCTTGGATTGTATGAGATGAATGCCTCAATTAGGGCTGTCTTTCAAGTTATACCAAAGGCAGGTATGTACAGATGTGCTAAGGTGAAGAGTAATCAAGAGAAAAAGAGGAGCCTTGCAAGAGAGTAACAACAGATTTAAAATATGGTCATTGTCACCCTTTGTAAACTCCATCACTGGGGAAGCTGCCCAGGTCAAGCCATCTCCTAAAGGCTGGATACTGATTGGAGTCTAGGTGGTCTCTGAGTGAGTCCCTCACTAATGTACAGGGTTTGTATACAAATCTCAAAATGGCATAGCCATAGGGAACTGTGAAAAAGATGAAACTTGCTTGTGAGAGGAGAGGCTATATCAACAATCCTCTTCTAAGTCTTCCTTCCCACTGGGAAAAGATTCCAAACTGCCAACATCAATCTCAGAAGAACTAGTCCTCTCCATAGAGAGAGAATACCCAAAATTGACTCTGTCACTAGTTCCAGATGTTTCTTCTTATTATTAGCAGGCCAGGTTTCACATGGGATGACTATTATAAGGATATATCAATTACTTCTCAGAAATCTTAAAATTATTTTACATCTGTCTCAAGAACTGTTTGAAGCTCTATGACATTCTGAATAAAGCACAAAGCTATATGCTCTGTAATTTCCCAAAAAATCTCAAACCCTTTAAGAAGAATGTGTGGCTGGGCACGGTGGCTCACATTTGTAATCCCAGCACTTTGGGAGGCCGAGGGGGGCAGATCACTTGAGGCCAAGTGTTCAAGACCAGCCTAGCCAACATGGTGAAACCCCCTCTTTACTAAAAATGAAAAAAAAAATTGGCCGGACATGGTGGTATGTGCCTGTGATACCAGCTGCTCAGGAGGGTGAGGCAGGAGAATCGCTTGAACTCAGGAGGCGGAGGTTGCAGTGAGCCAAGATCATGCCACTGCACTCCAGCCTGGGTGATAGAGTGAGACTCTGTCTCAAAACAAAACAAAACTAAACAAAACAAAACAGGAAGAAGGAGGAGGAGGAGGAGCAGCAGTAAACTCTGCTATCTTAAAAATGAAACCTTATAGAGGACATTTGATTAGTTTTTGACTCTCTTGTATATAGTTCCCTTTTTCTTGGTAATGACACCCAAGTTGTCATTTAGGCATCCATCCCTCTTCATACAGTGTTTCAAGGGAAGTTAAGTGAAGCCTCAGCTGTAAAGTGGATGGTGGTATTGGGGGAGGGGCTGAGACTGAGACTCATCAGCAAAATCCCATCACTATCCACAGGGATCAGTTTAGTGATAGGCATATGACTTAAAATGGCCTAATCACATTGAAGCTCAGAAGTTCTTTTCTTTTCTTTCTTTTTTCTTTTTTTTCTTTTTCCCACAGACTAAGGGAGGAAGTAGGTATGTCTTTCCCTGTTGGATTGGAATAAGGAATGAGATGCTCATGGCTAATTTAGGAACAGGAAGACAAGACCTGCTGAAAATAGAGCCAAGGCCAGGAAACTAGATTGAAACGGAGGGAGAGAAGGCAGATCTTGATCACAGTGTTGCAACTGCTAAAGCAAACCTCAGCTGAAATCAGCCCTACCTCCATGATCCAAACTGTCATCTTCACTGGTTAGTTTAATTTGATATTTCTGGTAACTTGCAGTTTAAGTTGTCCCAGCTGATCCAAGCATCTAATAAAAAATGTTTTCAAAAAACCAAATAGGTGGTAAGTTACAGAAGGAAAGGAGAGAGGGAAGGAAGGAAGGATGGAAGTAAGGAAGGAAGGAAAAAAGAAGAGCACTGCATCAAAAATAAAAATTTTCAATAACCAAATTGGGACATGCCAAGCAATCTTTTTCTTCTCTGTCTAGTAACAACTCATTCCCTTGTGTTTATTTATTTATTTATTCATTCATTCATTCTTTTTTTGGTAACTACTCATTTGTCATTTCCTTAAAACAATTGATATGATAATATTCTCAGCTAAAGGTGGTTTGTGACTGGCAAAGATTGGCTGCTATACTATTTTTATGTAAAGTGTAAAATCTCAAAAAAGGTCAACTCACCAGAAAGAAAAGTTTAGATGGATCTGATTTGGAGTGAACTATGCCCCACCATTCATGTATTTCTAGCCTAGTGAGAAACTGGTGTACAGTGAAATTTGATCCACTTTCTAGAATAGAAAATATCTATGCCAGAATATGGTGGTGACATATGGCTGAATCACACCAACTCACACTGCTCAGCTGGCTCTCGTGGCCAGCCCACCTCTGGCCTTGTCACCTGCCAGTCTAGCCAATCTCCATAAAACAAAACAGCCATTTCAAGAGGAGAAGCAGGTTCCTACAAATGGTCATAAAACCACATAGAGCCACTCAACCTGCTGCAGGACACATCCCATTCTGCTCAGCAATGAGAAGAATCCAAGACTATAGTGGTTTTTCACCTTATCAAATGCTCCTCAGAAACCCTCACAGAGTATCGTCCCCAGCTTTTTAATAAACAGGTATGGACATATTCAAATTTGGAAATTAACTTGTAGCTATAAGACATGAGACAGTAGATGAAATTCTAATAAACATTTAAATTTTTACCTAAGTATATCATAGATATGGTCTGTCCATCTGCCATTCCACATGCTATGTAATGTCCAGTTGCTGTGATAATGCTGTCCATTTGTAGCCGTGAGCACGGTAGGTGCAAAATAACTTTTGTTAAATGAATTCACCATGTTTATTGAACACCAATTAAGTGTCCAGCAATGTATTAGGGGAAATGAAAGGCAAAAATGAAGGTGCCGGAAGTGAATCTCTCTTGGGAAGTTTGCATTTGAACAAGAACACAACACACTATGAAAAATTTAAAACACCTACATGAAAGAAGCACAGTCTAACAAGGTTACAAGGGACTGCAAATGTATGCATTAAGACAATTCTAGAAGGACAACCTGCTCAGATCTGAGAGAGGTTAATCCAAGAAGTCTCATGAAGGAGGTGAACTTTTCTTGATTCCCAAAAGCAGGGTTTAGGTGGAAAGCACAAGACTAGCATTCATGGAGAGGAAACACAAGCTCTTCAAAGAGGCCCTGTCTCCCCATTATAGCTCGAGTAACTAGCACAGTATCTGCTACTTAATTAGACATTCAGTAAATGTTTGTTGAATAAATGACTGACACTCAATAGGCATTTGTTGAATAATAAGTGGGTAAGTACACAAATGCATTCTACTGACTAGTAGATATTAGAATTCATCTGCAAGATAGCCAGGAAATCTAAGCACCAATTTGAAGAATATATGGAGATTAGGGAGGGGAGTGGATGAAGCTGGCTTTATTCTAAGAAACTAGAGAGTTTGCCCTGCAAATATCAAAGGAAAGAGGTAACTTGAAAATATCATGGGTGTATAACATAGGGGATGAGAGAGGTCAAAATTTGGCAACAGGTGCCATCCACTGTGTAATTCCCAGGTCTCCCTGACCTGCTGTTTTGCTTTCTGCCAGGGTAGCTTATGCTGTTGGACAGAGCGCGGGTGGTGTTTACACCAGAGGAGACCATCTGGAAATGCAATCAGAGACCTGAGCCTCGGGGGATTATTGGACCCAGTCGAGCATGAAAGGAAGATCTGTGCCCAGAGTTCTTTGGTTCTGCCATGACCTTAGCTCTACGCAGCTATAATTTTGACCCTTTAATGTAACTAATTCGACTATAGTTACTTTTGCAGGCTCCAGCTCAGTCACTTGTCATCAAACAGCAGGAACTATATTGAAGCAGGTAACAAAACAGTAAAAAGCAAGTTATTTCCCAAACTACTCTGGTAACTCATCACCAATTATTGAGCAGAGAAGGTTTTGTAATGTAAATTCTATAGGACAAACACATGTGGTAGATAATGCCATAAATATACATCACAGACAATGTGATTTTAAAATGGAATCATATCAAAAATACCCGCATGAGTCTTTCAAAATATTTGTGAACTCATACAAACTTCAGACCTTCCTGGCCTTACTAACACTATGATAATGTATGTGGCAGAAGCACCTTCACAGGCTCAAATTATTCAATGCCTGAACTATTGTATATTCTTCAGTTGTTAAAATTAAATTTCCTGCTGGCCACAGACAGATCCCCTTGGGACACACCCACATTTCTTTAAACCCTGAAGTAAGACTAATTTTCCTGGCTAGATCCTATGAATATAAGGCCAGATCTTTATTATGCTAAATTGTAGACCAGCCTGCACACAGAAAGATTCGTATACAGCCTGCCATGAACACTGTCAATCTCTTCGGGAATGGTCACACAATTCTGTCTAATGATGCAATGAAAGCTAGACTTTCAAAGGCAAACAATCAAATAAAGAGAAGAGGAAGAAGAGAGGTAAAAGAAAAAGTTGAGGCAGAAATAATTTATCTTCTTTTTCAGTAAAATTTGCCTAGGAAAGCTACCCAAGTGTTGCCAGAGAAAAATTATATTTGTGATAGCTGACCTTCAAATAGATTCTTGATATTTATCATCTAAAATTCAAGCTACAGAAACTCAGCCTTTCATCTCAAGAATTTTAACCATGTTATTGTTTATCTTGTCCAACTGATTATGCAAAATCTTACTATTATTCACTCATTAGAATTCATTCCAAACTCCACATTATTTTGTAGAGAATGAAGGAGAGGATCACGTCACTAAGGAAAAAAAAAAAAGGCCCATTTTCTCCCAGTGACTGTGGAAGACCATATGGAAAGTCTTACTCAAATGGCCATTGCTCTTCTATGACAAATACCTTGCATAATTGTAGCAGTTAGAACTAAGACTGCTCAAATATTGGCAGAAACTATCTGACACTTCTTCACTTACTTTCAGGTACAATATCCATGACATTAAAAACACTATATCTGCTGTACAGTGGTGCTTTATTAGCAAGATTGTTAATTACAAAAGCAATCAGTTTCATGAAAAATATAGCTTCCCACCTTCTGTTATGGTACCCTGAACCAGAAAAAACAAAATATAATTCTAGCAAAGAGCCAGCAAACCTACGGGCCAAGGACTTTCATGGGCCCTTAAAGCTCAGTTTTTCCTAGTTTTAAGGTCACTGCCTGCCAAAGCCCAGTGAACAGTCTTCCTTCCAGGGGTTTATAAAATTATCTTATGAAGGAGGAATATCAATTAGAATTGGATTTCGCATCATACAACTAAAACAAAAACAAAACAAAATTAACAAACCTAATATAACTGCATTTATCTCTCAAAGTAACAAACTTCATATAACTGCTTCTCTTTCAAATGAAATAAATCCAGAAAGAGGCTATTTGAGGGCTGAAATGGGACCTGCAGGTCATCAGGGATGCAAGCCCCTTATATTCTTCTACTCCACACCCAAGCACTGGCCTCCATTCTCCAGGCCACCTCCTGTCCTGGGACAGTGACTGAAACTCCACCCACCAGGTGATGTTATTCCAGGCCAGGAGGATAGGTAGCAAAGTGTATTAGTCCATTCTCATGCTGCTAATTAAGACATACCCAAGACTGGGTAATTTCTACAGAAAAGAGTATTAATGGACTCACGATTCCACATGGCCTCGGAGGCCTCACAATTATGGCCAAAGACGAAGGAGGAGCAAAGGCATGTCTTACATGGCGACAGGCAAGAGGGAGCATGTGTAGGGGAACTCTCCTTTGCAAAACCATCAGATCTTGTGAGACTTATTTACTATCATGAGAACAGCACAGGAAAGACCCACCCCCATGATTCAATTACCTCCTGCCAGGTCCCTCCTACAATTACGGGAGCTACAATTCAAGTAGAGATTTGGGTGGGGACACAGCCAAGCCATATCAGAAACAAATTCCTTTCCTGCCAGCTGAATCTGCTCTCTTGGAGGATGTCCCAGAATTCTCATACAAATCCTATTTACATCCCATTGACCTGAGACCCATCGGTTCACCTAGGTATAAGACTAGGCAATGTAGCCTTTTATCCCAGCTGGCAAGGTGCATGACTCAAAAACAGGATTCTATTTCTAGGGGAAAATAGACTATGGGGTTAATCCAAGAAGTCTCATGAAGGAGGTGAACTTTTCTTGATTTCCAAAAGTAGGGTTTAGGTGGAAAGCACGAATCTAGCATTCATGGAGAGGAAGCACAAGCTCTTCAAAGAGGCCCTGTATCCGCATTCTAGCTCAAGTAACTAGCACAGTATCTGCTACTTAATTAGACATTCAGTAAATGTTTGTTGAATAAATGACTGACACTCCATAGACATTTGTTGAATGCCTAAGAGTGAACCAGTATTCTATGACTGTGTCACAGAGGGTGCCTCTAAATGTAATGGCAAAAGTTACAGACTACCTGAATTTCAAAGGTAGATGACATAAGTTAACTTGCCATCCAAGCTTTGTTCTTTCTCTCTCCTCTCCTCTTTTCCTGTCTCTTTCCTTTTTACAACAGTTTCATTCTGTCTCTTCTCTATCTTATACAAGTTACTTAACTTCTCTGTGTCTCAGTTCCTTCATCCAAAAGATGGAGAAAACAATAGTCCTGACCTCAGGCTATTGTAAGGATAACTGTGTTAATACTGTACTCATTTTTAAAAGTTCCTCTGTTCAGACACTCTCCTTTCCCTGCTCTTTGAATGCATTCTCATCTCTCTTAAACTAGCAGATAGAAAAACTTAAGTATAAAATACTTTTTTTTTTTTTTTGAGACGGAGTCTCCCTCTGTCGCCCAGGATGGAGTGCAGTGGTGCAATCTCCGCTCACTGCAAGCTCCGCCTCCCATGTTCATGCCATTCTCCTGCCTCAGCCTCCCGAGTAGCTGGGACTACAGGTGCCTGCCACCACACCCGGCTAGTTTTTGTATTTTTAGTAGAGAAGGGGTTTCACCATGTTAGCCAGGATGGTCTCCATCTCCTGACCTCGTGATCACCCGCCTAGGCCTCCCAAAGTGCTGGGATTACAGGCGTGAGCCACCATGTCCAGCCAGTATAAAATACTTTTAAAAGGCATCTGCTATATGCCTTAATTAATAGTTTGCTCCCTGGGTTATTAATTTTCAAATGAGGCAATTTTTTTTACCTGCATGCCTACAATTAATAAAAACAACTAATAAACACAAAAAATATACAATATAACGAAATTTAATGTTTTTCTTTTCCTGTTATGTGGTTATTTTTCTTCCTCACTTCAGTGACTCTCAGTAAGAAATATTATTTACGTGGTGTAGAAGTGGATTTTTTAAACAAATCAATCTTCCTAATGTTCACACATGGTCTGTGTTGTGTATGTGTGTATGCTGAAACTCATGGCAAATTTAACAAATGCCTAATGTGAATATTTTGGAAGTGGTATGCTTTGTTTCTTATTACACATAACTTCCTTTTGCCAATTATACTGTTAATAAAACAATTAGCTTTACATGCATCTGCAGAAACATAAATTTACTTTAATCACCTCTTTTAAAATATCCAAAGGGATTCAGGCAACAAGATATGTAAAGCCATTTCTTCCATTTATAAACTGCTAAGATTTATTGATCTCATCCAACCCAGAAGTAGGGGCCATTGATGAGAATACATCAGCAATGCGTATGAATGTAGGAGCAACCTCCAACTCTGATCCAGGAAAGGATTTAGAAATGGTCAAAGTTATTTTCAATATATTTATTTTGCCTGACAAGTCCCTTCAGGATTTCAAAGCAGTTTCTGCACCTTTCTAGGCCTATGCAGCCATAAAAAATGATGAGTTCATGTCCTTTTGTAGGGACATGGATGAAGCTGGAAACCATCATTCTCAGCAAACTATCGCAAGGACAAAAAACCAAACACCACATGTTCTCACTCATAGGTGGAAACTGAACAGTGAGAACACTTGCACACAGGAAGGGGAACATCACACACTGGGGACTGTTGTGGGGTGGGGGGGAGGGGGGAGGGATAGCATTAGGAGATATACCTAATGTAAATAACGAGTTAATGGGTGCAGCACACCAACATGGCACATGTATACATATGTAACAAACCTGCACGTTGTGCACATGTACCCTAAAACTTAAAGTATAATAAAAAAATATAAAAAAAAGAAATAGAAGAAGAGAAACTGCTAAAAGCTTACAATCACAGACATAAAATGGAATGGATTCTTATAACAACCAAGACCTTTGGAGTTAGATAGCTGTTGTATTCAGAAGCTTTGCCTCTTCTAGGTTGTATGTCTTTAAATTATTCCATTTTTTAGCTTCTGTTCCCATTTTAAAATGGAATAATGATAGCTACTATATGCAGATTTTCATGAAAGTTAAATAAGATAACATAAGTGAATTGCCAAGTTTGCAATAATCAAAGTTACTTTTCTTTCCATCAGTAGAAAGTAAAATCATGGCATAGATTTGGTCAGTATGCTACAGTTTTCAAAGCATTATGACAGTTTCATTTGCTCAGTTACATTTTATTTATTGTGGAAAAAGGTGTTTACTTACATCCAAAGGCATGTGTTAAAATCTGCTGGAAACTTCAAGTATCAACACATTTCCAAGTATTGAACTGACCTGACCAGATGTTAAATATGCCACGAGACTAATAGTGATGGATTCCTTTAAAAGCAAACCAACTCTTCCAATAAATGTTGTATAATATAAAACAATGTAGTATTCAGGCTTCCAGCCGGCTATAGTTCACACAATTTTAGCATAATAAAACTGAATTTATAATGACTTGAGTGGGACACCCCTTAAGTTTCTTATGGGTGCTTAAGTTTCAACATTTTTTTGATGTTCTGACAGCAGTAGCAGTAAACTGCAAGATGCCTATAGCAGACTGTTAATTAGGTCAAGGATCAGTATGGGGTTACTGATTCAAAAGATACCCTGCCAATACATCCTTGTCCTGCTGACACTGTTTTGGAGGAAGCCATCAGTCACTTGGTGCTAGAACTACCGGAAAAAAAAAAAAAAAAAAAAAGAACAAGGACAGCATTGAAGCAAGTATAAACGAAACTACCACATACACACATACCTTTGGTCATAACTGTTAGAAAGGGTTCCATCTCTGCTGGCTATCAGAGACACTATATTTATTTGCTTCTGTATCTTTTCTGCCATTTTTCACTTAAAAAATGTCAGGGCTAATATTTGTAGCCACATCAATTCATAAAACATGGCCTCGTCTGTTGGCTTCTTGGGTACCAATGAAAATATTGATGGCAAAACCTTGCCTGAAAGTGCTGCTAAAAATAAACTTCATAAATTTCTCATGCCATTGTTATTTGTCTCCTGAGACTGTTTCTATTTGCAAAATAAGACACCTTCATCTAACAGCCCTGCATATAAAACCAAACTGTAAACTTCCAAAATAAGAATATAGAAACAAGAACTCAAAAAACCTAAGTTTGTATCTGGCTCCCAAATTAATTATTAATTTTTGTCTGTCAAACCAGGGTCTGCCTTTTTAATAGGCTAAATATCAACCTATTACCTAAAACAAACTAAAAACACTCTGCCTTTTAGAAATCTCCAGTACGATTGGGAGGCATAGTGGCTGCTGTGCTATTACTATTCACAAATACACAATTTCCTCAACCTGTAGGCATCAGGTTTGGCCGTTTGCCTCATTTTGATCAACATACTGTGAGCAGAAATGAAATTGTCACTTTTTTTTAAGAGAGGGAGACTTACTCTCTCACCTAGGCTAGTGTCAGCATAACCATCTCTCCAAACACTGTCATCAAAATGAAAACTGGTTGGTTATAGAAAAAAAATGTGAGCATCCCCATAAAGATAATCAAATGAAACTACAACATTTATCCTCTGTCTTCCACACTCTTAGTGCTCCTAAGAAAAAGTTCTGTTGAGTGATATCGTATCCATGGTAATTAGAGTTCAGGGAAATGTTTGAGGCAATACTCTAATTACAAAGGTAAGTTATTGGAAATAGTTCAGATGATCATGGTCTAGCTCAAGCTTTTTCTTTGTCATGTCCAATCAGAGGTTTGAAAGAATGCATTATGCCCCAAGTTTCCCTTAAATCAAATAAAAATGCCCTTCTATTGGTCAGTGGAAATGAAACTCCACCCTGATCACAGACAAAGATATATTGTGTATGTATAAAGAAAAAGTAGTTTACAGTAATACTTGGAAATACTTGGAATAAATATAAAAAGGCTGCTTAGACTGGGAGGCAAAATAGCACACATAAACCAGGCTTCTAATCTTGGACGCACTTCAGAACAATGATTCCCACAACCCCTTTTCACAAATATCCCTTTGACACTGTAAAGACGTTAAGAAAAGTGAGAATTCATGCTTCCTGGTTTCTCTCTAACACATAAAAATGACATAAGTGTGTTTGGATTCCTGCTGTGTTTTTTTCAAGTACATCAGACTCTGAGTCATGCTACTCCCTGAAAAACCTGATGAGCCTTGCATTTCCTGTAAGTAGAGGGTAAGACAAATATTAAATAAAGGAAACTACTCTGGGCATGAGTTTATAAAACTGTCAAAAAGAACTTAAGCGTCCAAAAATGTGCCCACAAAATTGGTATGTGAGGTACTTCAGCCTCACAAATGCTTTTCTGATGCTCTTTTTACTGTCTTTAGAAATACGATAACCGAGAAAAAGATCTTAAACTCAGCCAAAGTGGGAGTAGAACTATTCTGGGATTGCTAATAGCCATGATGCTTGTAGTTCCATAAAAGGATGGGAAATCTGGCTCTTATTCCAGACATCATAGGTAAAGAATTGGCCTTAGCATTCATTTATGCAGTGCGCCTTTTACCTTATAACTAAAACATTAGTGACTTGAGAACCACAAGTATACTAAAAAGAGACAAAATTAATCACACCAGAGTGAGGAACTTAAATACAGTCAGCCCTTTATATGTATGGGTTTTGCATCTGTGGATTCAAAAATGTGCCCCAAAACATTCCAAAACATTGCATCTGTATTGAACATGTACAAACTTTTTTCTTGTCATATTCCCTAAACAATGCAAATAAAACAACTATTTACATAGCACTTACATTGTATTATGCATTATATCTAATATAGAGATGATATAAAGTATACAGGAAAATGGGCTAGCTTACATGCAAATACTATGCCATTTTATATCAGAGACTGGAGCATCCATGGATTTTGGTATCTCTGGGACATCCTGGAACCAATTCCCCAAGGGTATCAAGGGACACTACTTGCTATACCTCCATATACCACTCATGTTTCACACCTAGCTTGATTTTGCCTTTGGAAGGCCTTAATGCTTGTATATCCAGACAGTATGAATTGGAATCTATTTTGTAAGGTAAAGTATACAAAACATTAAACCCTCAGATGACTTGAGATATGCATATCCTACATGTAATTATTAATCTATAAAATTCTTTTCTCAAGAAATGTGTAACTTTTTAATTTGCTAATTGGTTTAGATAAGTTCCAATGCTCATAATTCTAGTTCATGGGTTCAATCCCTGCCAAACATCCCCAGAACTTTGTATAATAATGTACTAGGTACCATTGATTGAGAGACAATTCTCTGTGAACACGTTCACATTTCTGCATGATCTGGGGTTTCTTAGCAAAGAGTATTGGCAACCTTGGTTAAAGAATGACTGAATGGACAGTATGTCTCAGAAGTAAAAGACAATGAACTGTTCCTGAGAGATTTAGAAATGTGTCTCCTCTGGAGCCATATGCTCATGAAATAAAACCTGGAGGCATCTTTTTACTCTCCCCGAGAGTCATTTGCTTACATGCCAGAATACATACAAGTCTTTCTATCTCTGGAGGGGAGGAAGGGCAGATGTGCCCAGCTGCCCTGTGTAAGCTCCAAGTTTCATAATTTCAGGGTTCCTCTCATGTGGTGCAACACTGCTGCCCATGGGGATAGATATCTGGCCCTCATTGCATTACTCCACAGGAACTAGGGCTGGAGGAACTAGTGCTAAGGTGTTCTGTGATTAATACACAATCTGTTCTCTGATCTAGAGATATCTATTCCCTAATAGCATATGACTAAATATATAAACATCACTGTTCATCACACAAAGGAAGTATCAGTTATAATTCCTAAAGGCAGACTCACTTTTCTCCCCTGATATCTTGCAAATATGGTTTATTGGACATATTGTGGAGACGACCTGAATAAGAGGAACGTAAAGAAGAGAAACTTGATGTAAAGATGAAGAATTTGAATAATGAGTCAAACTGTAAAGATTCAACAAGATCTTGAATTTTTTACCTATATTTTTATTAATATATAAGAATCCTGTATTGCAAACCCTTTCTCAAGTCAACAGTTAAGGGGCTAATTAGGAAATGTTAGCTTATGTGAGGCTTTGTTGAATTGTTCCATGTCAAGAGGAAATTGGCTCAGATTACTTAATTTATCATTTGTTGTTTTAAGGACTATTACTAAGACACAAAACTGAAAAGGAGGGAAATTGGCTATTGATAGGATGAGGTTCCTAATTCATAGTTCACTGTCATTAATGTTATTCCCTTTAATTCTTCCAAATTCAAGAACTAACAACTGTGTAGGGTGTTGAAAATATGAACAATATGTAAAAGTTTGGGAAAAGAGGTTGATTTTATTAGAAGGAAAGGATTCTGGGTATGGCCAGTAATTAATGCAAAGCAAGAAATGCCATAAAATGTATGTTATTTTAAATAAAAGGCACAAAATACATATTCAACATTAGATGTATAGACCAACCTATAGTGTTGAACTCCTATACCATACAGAGTCTAAGAGTTTAATTCCCTTCCTAAAACATGTAACAATGTAACAATATGTTTTTCAGAAATATCTGATAGATTTTGTTTTATATTTGAATCACCAAATAATTCTTTTCAAATTTATTTTATTTTTAGAGGCAGGGACTTGCTCTGTCACCCAGGCTGGAGTGTAAGTAGCACAATCATAGCTTGCTGTAACCTCGAACTCCTGGCCTCAAGCAATCCTCCTGCCTCAGCCCACCAAGTAGCTGGGGACTACAGGTCTGTGCAACTGTGTCCGGTTCAAATAACTCTTTAAGTTTTTGTTTTGTTTTGTTTTTGAGACGAAGTCTCACTCTGTCGCCCAGGCTGGAGTGCAGTGGCGCGATCTCGGCTCACTACAAGCTCCGCCTCCCGAGTTCAAGTGATTCTCTTGCCTCAGCCTCCCGAGTAGCTGGGACTACAGGCGCCCACCACGCCCGGCTATTTTTTTGTATTTTTAGTAGAGACAGGGTTTCACCGTGTTAGCCAGGATGGTCTCGATATCCTGACCTCGTGATCAGGATCCCAAAGTGCTGAGATTACAGGCGTGAGCCACCGAGCCCAGCCTAAGTTTTTATAACATGTGGAACAGGGGTCCCCAACTCCCAGCTTACTGACTGGTACTGGTGCGTGGTCTGTTAGGAACGTGGCCACACAGCAGGAGGTGAGCAGCAGGTGAGTGAGTATTACCTCCTGAGCTCCGCCTCCTGTTAAATCAATGGCAGCATTAGATTCTCATAGGAGCACGAACCCTATTGTGAACTGCACATTTGAGGGATCTAGGTTGCATGCTTCTTATGAGAATGTAATGCCTGATATCTGAGGTGGAACAGTTTCATCCCGAAACCGTCTCCCTTCCCCAACCCCACTCCATGGCAAAATTATCTTCCATGAAACTGGTTCCTGGTGTCAAAAAGGTTGGGGACTGCTCATATAGACTATACATCAGCATGTAAAATGTTAAAGTACTATTTCCCTCATGTAATGTGTACATAAGATCATAAAACCTATTTGATGGGAGAAGGTTTAAAACATAAAAATTGTTTTAATGTGAATCCATCATGAACCCAGAAATCCTCATGTCAACAAATCATTCCAATTTAATTTGACCCAGCACCTGACTATAAGTATGTACAAATTAGTGAATTATTAATACTGATTCATCTTCCTTGATGTCATGAGTAGTCTTAAGAAATTTATACATCCTTATCTTTTGATTACTTTTTTTTAGAGGCTTGATAAGTATCTTTCTTATAACATCCTTGTGAATTACGTATTTGCTGGCACAAAAGTAGCAACAGCAAAATCATTAGTTGCTCCATAAAATCAGTTCTTTATCACTCAAAACTGTTTCAACCTTACATGTAGAAGAATGAAGTGGGTCTGCTAAAAGTAGATTAAAAATATAAAATAAATATTATTTGTGCATAAAGATGATTCTCTGAGGAATATACATTCAAGAATAAGAGGTATAATTCAAAAGTTCTCTAATATCTTACAAAAGAAATTTCAGACAAGTCTGATTTTCAAGTACATGAGCTTACACAAATCTAAAACGTGTCATATTTCCATATAATGCAACTTAAAATGAACAACTTTTGTCTTACAGGACGTTTAATGCTTTTGTTTGTATTAGGAAAACAGCTCCTTTTTAATCACATGCCTCAGTGCTGAGAAAGTTTAAACACAGAGTGAAGAAGTCAACCAAAAAGGGAATATTCGTAGCTCTACTATATCACAGATCGATTTTTTTAAATAAAGAAAAATGCAAATATAAAGAAGATTTTCTAATTTATCTAACAGCATGTTCCCCCATTCAAATGCAAATGCTCTCCATATGTTCTGACTTTGCATGTGCAATAAATTTTATATGAAGGTGGCTTAGTGACACCACAAATGGGCTCAAGTCAACAATTTCAGATGCTGGAAGAAAATAGAGTGTGTAGCTAGGCACTTTTGATCTTCTCTAATTGGTCACCTCCATGGAATGCCCCTAGTCCATCCCTATTGATGTCTAAGCCTGGTCCAGGGCGCCCTGTTAGGAGTCTCTGTGAGACAGCAGAAAAAGACAGAGAGGAACAAAAGCATTATTCCATGGTGAGAAGGGCTCAAATTAGCGAGAACATTCTTAGGTGCACTAATGCAGAATCCTCCTACAGAGTTTCATTGTTGTCATTCTTGTTCAACAACATTTGCCAAGTTCTTTAGGCCTTAGGGAAGCTCTGCCAGCTTTGGTAGAGACTTTATGCAAGCACTGCTTAGAGGTGCATCATGCCAAAAGATATAACCTTATAACTAGTCACTCTTAGAGAATTTTTTTTATAATGAGGGACATTTCAATTTTATATTCAATATTGTTTCAACAATGACACATTTTTAAAAATATGTGTATAGCCTATCTTCTGCCTTTTGGAACTTATTTAATTTTCATAACATCTAAATCAATCAGCATGTGAATAAAAATAAAATATGAATTTTTATAGATGTCAGGAAAAATGTCAAGGAAACACTTAACTGGGCTTTGTGTTTAGGGCTGAAGAGGCAATGGCATTCATTTGGCATTTCTTCTAATGTTATCCCAGTAGAATAGTACAAGCCTCAGAGATAAAGTGGAGCCAGAAGCCCTAAATTCCAGTCCTGATTCTGCTCCTAATTAGCTGACTAAGCTGAAGAAAAATCATTCAAACTTCCTGAGACTGGGAATTTTAATATCTACCTTGTCTAGTTCACAAAGTAAGGATATAAAGAAGTAATATGCTCCAGATTATTTATAAAACTTTTACGGGACCATATAAATGTAAAATGTGTCAGGACATCTTGGTCACGAGGTGTTAATAATATGGAAATTCATATGCTTGTAAGTGTTTCTAAATGTTGAGAGCTTTTCTACTTCCTTAAATGTACTTAATAAGGGGAGGAAAGGAAGAAGGAATTACAAGCATTTAAACTTAAGAATCTAAGTAAGAATCATGCTGGAATTCAGGTGACTTGGATGTGGCTTAGGATCTGTGGGGTGGACCGTCATCGGAAGAGAGGATAGAAATGACCCTGGAGAAAGGGAGTCAGAGCTAAGGACAGGTGTTCCCCCAACAGCAGGGACACACATCCCCGGCCTCAGTTGAGGTGCGCATGCGTGAGTCTTAGGATGAAGGGGTTGTATAATGACAGAGAAAGCCTAATGATGTTAATTTGCTAAACATAAGCAATCATTACAGGTGCTGTAACTTCGAAGGTAAGAAGAAGCAGCTTTAGTGCCATCAAAGCCAAATCTGTACCTGACAATAAATTAATATCCAGAATATATAGAGAACTCCTAAAATTCAACAACAAAAAATACTGACAATTCAATTTGAAAATAAGCAAAGGCTGAATACACAGATACTTCTCTAAAGAAGATACAGAAATGACTGGTAAGTACATGAAAAGATGCTTAACATCAATAACAACTATAGAAATACAAATAAAAATTATGAGATACCACCTCACACCCATTACTAACAAAAGAAAAAATAAACTCAGAAAAAAAATACTAGGCTGGTGCAAAAGTAACTACTTTTAATGGCAAAAACCACAATTACTTTTGCAACAACATGTAACAAATTTTGGTGAGAATGCGAAGAATTGGAACGTTTGTATATTGTTGGTGTGAATGCAAAATGGTACAGATGCTATGGAAAACAGTATGGTGATTCCTCAAAAATTTAAACACAGAATTATTGTATGATGCAGCAATCAACTTCGGGGTATATACCCATAAGAACCGAAAGCAGGGACTCAAAGAGATATCTGTACATTCATGTTTATAGCATTATTCGTGATAGATAAAAAGTGGAGGCAACCCAAGTACCCATGGCTGGATGAATGGATAAGCAAAAGTGGTATATCCATACAATGGGTGGTTATTCAGTCTTAAAAAGGAAAAATACCCTGAAATATATTATAACATGGATGAACCTTGAGGATATTATGCTAAGTGAAATAAGCCAGTCTCAAAAAGATGAGATACCACTGCATGATACCACTTATATGAAGTACTTTGAATAGTCAAAATCATAAAGACAGACAGTAGAATAGTGGTGCCTGGGGCTTAAGTAAGGGGGAATGGGGAGTTATTGCTTAATGGGTAAAGAGTTCAACTTTTCAGTTTTGTAAGATTAAAGGAGCTATGGCAATGGATTTTGGTGATAGTTCCACAACATTATAGATGCATTTAATACCAGTGAATCATACTCTTAAAAATAGTACATTTTGTATTATTTATACTTTCATACAATGGAAAAGATTGAAGAGAAGCAAACAAACCTGTACCTTTTGCACAGACATCAAAACCATGGTCTGTACATTACTAGCCTAATTCAGGTTGTGGGTCCTCCCAGCAGATGTTAGAATAGGAATCCAGGAGAAAAGGAAAGAAAAATTACCATTTTTATTTGTGTGTCCAGGAATAATTTAGGAGAAGAGGCTTGCAGAGGGTCACCATTTGGATGGGAGCAGAACAAGAGAAATATACTTCCTTGACAATTATTGTAGCCTGAATTTTACCCACATGCAAATAAGCCTTAAGAAATCTTGCAGATAAATGGAAAAGAAACATTTTGAAAACATAGTATATACTTGCCAAAGGTATTTATTAATATTTATTATTATTTAATATTTATTTTTAAATTATTTAATATTTAATTTTAAATTATTTAATTTTAAATTATTTAATATTTATTAATTGTTAGGGGAAACATGGCCAGTGGCACACACAACCACATAATACTCTCAGTGAACAATCACAATGTTTAACAAAATATTTCATGACATTTATTCATCTAAGAATATTTAGCAAATATGTCCAATGTGCCAGACCTTGCACTAAATGCTTTCACGTGCATTACCTAATTTAGCTCTCCTAAAAAATCTACAAAGTGGTTTCAAGCCACCCTATACCACAATTTCAGTTGTGTAACTGAGGTCGAAAGAGATTTTATGAATTTTCCAAGCTCAGGCAACCAGAAAAGGAACCGGGGCTGGAGAACTAACTGACCCATGATGCCCACTGGATCCCAGACACTGCACTTGGTGTTTTATTCCAGGTAGCTAGAGATGACTAATAAAGATGACTCATCAGTGAGTATGTCTTCATGATCACTGAGCTGGGAAGACATCTAAAGCTTCAACAAGTTCACAGATGTAGGAAAAGACAGAGACCATGTGTATGCCAGGTATATTCCATGTCATAGTTCCTGGCTCCAGCTACATTTCATAATTTTGTATCTGTATAAAACTCTGTGAGGCAATAAAGATCAGGTGCTGAAAACTTTTCTTTTGAATAGTGTTTCAAAGTTTGCGTGCAAGCTCAAAATTTGGTTTTTCACTAGCATGTAATAATTTGGGAAGTGATAACCCCCTGAGACTTTGCTTATTAATTTGTGAAATGAATGATGAGGCGTAATCATGATACTTCATTTGATAGGATTGTTGTGAGAGTTAAATGGAATAAAGTTATTGAAGCACTCAAGAAAATTCCTGGCCAGGCATGGTGGCTCACACCTGTAATCCCTGCACTCTGAGAGGCCAAGGCAGGTGGATCACTTGAGCCGAGGAGTTCGAGAACAGCCTGCACAACATGACAAACCTTGTCTCGACAAAAAATACAAAATTTAGCCAGGCATGGTGGTGTGCACCTGTTGTCCCAGATACTGAGGGTCAGGGGGTTGAGGCAGGGGAGTCACTTGATCCCAGGAGGTTGAGACTGCAGTAAGCCATGATTGTGCCACTGCTCTCTAGCCTAGGAGACAGAGGGAGACCTGTCTCAAAAGACCAAAAAAAAAAAAAAAAAAAAGAAAAGAAAAGAAAATTCCTCTAGCAAAGTCAATGGTCAAAGTGGCAGCAATTTCTCATCAGAAAATAAAAATTGTATTAATACCAACAGATTTAGAGCATTAATTGAAAGGATAAATGCCTGAGGCAATTAATACCCAATTTTCTGGAAAATGATTATTATGTAGTACATGCCTGCACCAAAGTATCACATGTACCCCATACATACATACACCTACTATGTACCCCCAAGAATTGAAAACAATATTTTAAAGTAAAAAGTGTTCTATACTGTTTCAAGGTAATATGTAATCACTTATTCTTACCTTCCAAGAACTAGAAATGTTCATCCTTTCTTATATGCAAAATATATAATACGAACAATTTTAGTAAACTATGATGATAAATATACAGAGAAGTAATCAAAATATAGCTGACAACATACAGTATAGCCATGATGGGCAGCTGTGGGCAGCAGAGAGTGATGAGAATGTGGAAGAGAAAACATTGGTTCAGATGCTTTTCATATTCTTGCTTCAGTCTTCTCTTCAATACAATGACGTGTTTCCACCAGAGAGCTTCAATGGTCCTATCTAACTTGAAAAACCCATGCGGTTCTATCGATTGTCAAGCATTTTTGATAATCACACTTGGACTATGAATAAATAGACAAATAATTGCCACATCCAATTTAATGACAAATTTTGCTCTCTTGATATCTGCTTTACATTTCAATTCCTTTTCTGTTGCTCTCCTTCTAAGCTTAAATGGATAACCCAAAGCAGTGCAGTGCTTAAGAGATAAAGCACCTGAAATAGCAAAGAAAGAAAGAGGAGAGGAGAGGAGCAGGAAGGGGAGGGGAGGGAAGGGGTAGAGATGGGAGGGGATGGGAAGGGAGGAAAGGGGATGGGCAGGGAGAGGAGATAAAAAAGGAAGGAGGAAGAAGGGAGGAAGGAAGAAAGAAAGAAAAAAGGAAGGAAATGAAATGAAATAAAATGAAAGAGACTGGAAAATCCCCTCATTGGGTATTCCAGCTTCAAATCAAGAAGTAGCCATTAAGCTGTCCCTAGAAATCCCTGTTGTGAGACTGTCTAATCTAGTGGTTCTCTAAATGTTGTCCCAGGAGCAGCAGCCACATCAACTGGGAATTTAATGGAAATGCAAATTCTCAGGCCCATCCTATACTTCGTAAATCAGAAACCCTGAAAGTGACAACCAGCAATTTGTATTTTAAGAAGCCCTCCAAGGGAACTTCATACAGGCTAGCATTTGAAATCCACGGTTCTAGCCTCTCAAACTGTATTCATTCCTGTTTTTCTAATGAATTCCAGCATCAAGATTTTTAAACATTTGCAGTTTGTGGTACTATGTATTTAAGCAACTAATCCTACAACCTATCAAGGTTCAAAAATATCCTATAATCCATTATAGAGCCTGAAATTTCATAGCTATTATATATGGGGTCTATCTGATACTCTGAGCACCCACATATTCTATTTCTATCTAGGAAGTTACGAAGCAGTTTTAGATTACAAAGTAGCAGAAATGACCAGAGCTTAGAGAAATTGCTGTAGAGATATAGATATATGAGATCTAATAACTCACAGTTTGAGGTGCTTAATTCAATATATAGATTAACACAACAAGAAAAACAGGGAATCAGTGGGGCCATCTAAGCAATCCAATTAATGCATATGACACCTCAATTCTAAGAATATTCATACCTCTCTTTCGTTAAATTACAATCTCTTAATAAACTTTTCCACCCTCAAACCCATTCTAAACAACAGTTTTCATAATAATTTCTGATCAAAGGCATGGCCCACATTTTTTATATCTTTTCTAAATACAAAAGGGAGCAGAACAAAACTTACATTATTTTTTAAGAAAACAGTGATAAGATACAAATGTCTAGCTACATTTGTTAAGCAACAACAACAACAACAACATGGAAGATAAAACCAGTAACATACAATAGAGGCAAAGAAGAGAAAATTTAAGTCATATATATCTGTCTCTCCTTGTACACCAAATCTTACTGACATTAGGAAAAAATCATATTTTAGAATAAGTGCATGGAACATTGGGGAAAATTTTTACCCATCAGATCAGAAATTTGAAAAATAAAAATCCTTGAAGGTTGAAAGTAGATGGGATTAATATAAGTAATGGGCTTAGTAGATAGAAATAGAAGTAGAGGAAATCAAAGCCCACACTTACGCAGGAGAAATCTACTAGAAGTGAGATTGATTCTCTCTAAAGCAGCTCCAGATAAAGCTCTACAAAAGACACCCCACACTTGGAGTCAAGCAATACACACAGCCAAGAGGCAGTAACCAGGATAATTACGAAAGGACCATGGTGTGAACAGCTGGTCTAGTTGGCTGCCTTCTCTCATGCCCTTGTTTATTCTATGACTAGCAGCCACAGTATTTATCACTAGAATAAAGTCCTGAAACCCTCTTTCTAAATAAAGTTAACCATCTGCCTTGGGGAGGCTCATAGCCAAACTATAGAGAGAGAGGCACCATAAAGCTTAAGATATTCATGATCTCTACAAAGAAAACAGAGGAGAAATAAAGAAAAGAATTATCTGACTCCAGATTCACAGTAAAGCAAAACCTTCATGAAGCCCTTTGATATATAGCCTCATGTAAAAAATATTTCCTCTGCATCCACTATGTAACAGAAATGATTCAGCACCCTCAGAGGATATGCTGGTGGAGAAGTGGTCTGTCCCATGCCCTGGTCATGTTTCTATTTTGAAGAAGAACAACAAACACAAACAAACCTATCTTGGTCACACCAGGCAGCATTACATGTTATTAAGAAAAAGGGCAGGGAAAAGGGATAAAGAGGGACAGCGGATGATAACTGGATGAGAGCAATCCTTTTCTGAGGAGGTGCATTTTGTGTGAGAAACAATTAAAGGGAGGGAGGAAACCAAGTAATATCTAGAGAAGAGCTACTAGGTGAGGAAACAGCTGTGCAAAGGCCCTGAGGTGGGAACATACTCCCCAAAATAGCAAGAAGACCAATATGACTGAAACACAGTGAACAATGATAGACATTATAGAAATTATAGAACAGAAAGTCAGAGAAGTAAGGACCTTGATGTCATATGGCTGTATTGGTCATGCTTAGGTCTTAAAGCCATTATAAGGGGTGTTATTGTTGTTGTTTGCAGGGAGTGATGGAACTTGATTTATGTTTTACATTTCTCTGAGGCTGCTGAATACATAATAAACATAGGGTGAAAAGAATGGAAGGAGAGCCCAGATTGGTCTATTGCTGCTGCAATAGAGTAAGTGAAAGATGATGGTGACTTGGATTAGGGATGTAGCTGGGGAGTGGTGAGAGACAGTCAGATATGGCATTTGTTTGAAGGTGGACATAAAAGTGAGCACTAGTTCATACACTGGATGTAGAATGTAGGACAAGAAAGGTATCAGGATGAATCCAAGGTTGGCATGAGCTACAGGGTGAAGGGTACCATCATCTCCTGATATGGGGAGACTAGGGAAGGAGCAGACCCATCCTTCTGTGGAAGTTCAGCTAGGGGTCTCCCAAGATTGACAGGCCTATCAGACATCTGAGTTGAAGGTGCTGAATACCAGTTGGATTCATGAGACTGCAGTTAAAGGCAGAGGTACTAGATGAGGGGATCTGACCCTAAAAAAAAAAAAATTCAAAAAGAGAGCACTGAGAACTGGGGTCAGAAACAATGGCTTGTATATGCTACTCCAATGCAAGCAGCAGAAAACTAGTTCTCAAAAAAAAAAAAAAAAACAATTAATAGAAGAAGTAGAAAAAAATCTTGAAATAGGAATAATGAACTAGCTTAAGGGATTCAATACATTAGAGCCATTAAGAAAAACTGGTTGGCATTTTATAAAAAGAAACATTTAAAATATAATCACTTTAAAAATAAAATAAAATTTCATTTAGGATAAGTCAGAGATGGTGACCAGTGAAGAATTTGTAAGCTACAAATGTGTACCTTGGGTTTGGTCCAGATTATAGGACAAGCACATGACGGCCTGGAGAGCATAAAAAAGTTAAGACGGAACAGAAACAGAAATCCCAACGTTTGTCTAATAAGACATAAAAAGTATATATATATACACACATACATATATATGTATATATACATGTATATATATATGTGTGTGTGTGTGTATATATGGAGAGAGAGAAAAAAAAACTGAAGGAAAAGATATACATCTTTAGACTGAAATTTCCCCTGAGGTATACAAGATTACTAAACAAGACCAGCACTTAGACATATTTTGATGACATTTCAAAACTCCAAGAATAATGAGCAAATTCCAAAATATCTCTGAGATATTTTGGATAATATCTCAGAGATATTTACTTACAGAAAAATGGGAATTAGATTGGTATAGATATCCCATTTCTAAGGCCATGTGCTGAAACAAATATTGAATGTCTTCACAAGTCTGTAGAAAAACATTTCATAATTTTAAATTCTACATCTAGCCAAAGTATTAACCAAATGTAAGAGCAAAGATATTTTCAGATATATAACTGCTCAGAAATTTAACACCTACAGGCATTTTCTGAAAAGCTTACTGATTCAACAAAACAAAACAAAAAATTACCCAAGAAAGAGAAAGAAAACACAAAATAACAAGAAGCAAAGAAAATAGACACCTTATGTTCACATCTAAAAAAATCTCTGCTGCAAAGTTTAAAAATGAAACAATGGCAACCTGGATTTAATATCTGATTATTTAAAAGCAGATGATGTAGAAAGAAAAAGTATTCTAAGGATGAAGTCCTGTTCAAGACATTAGTACTGATTTATAAGTCTAGGTATTAATATAAAATATTTTTACTTACAGGTCTCAAAACTTTAATAACTACTAGACAAATCATAAAAAGAAGCAAATTATATAATTCATTAGTTGAAAAAAGAAGGGAAGAAGAACAGCACAAAGAACCTCAATTAATAATAAAGAAGGAAGGTAATGTAGAAGAAATGGAGAAAAGATGTATTAAAAAGCAAAATAATTCATAAGTGAAGAGATAACAAACACACAAATATCATGAATTACAACAAATGTGAATGGGCTAAATTATCTGTTAAACTTGTTTTATCTTAAAAGTTACTCACTCTAAAATTCTAAGTTGAGTAAAAGGGAGGAAGGAAGCCAAAATATACAAGATGAATGATTGAAACAAAAAATGAAATAATGTGAAATAAAAGCTAGGAAAATATTTTCCATACATCAGCTTACACAAAGAAAGTAAATATGCCATTATTAACATCAGACAAAATATATATGTAAATATACAACCTGATAACAATGAAACATAACTTTTAATCATGAAAGAATAGCAAAAAAATCATAAAATTGGAACAAAATATTTTCTAAAAAATAATTCCAGTTAGAAAATGAAAAGAGCTTTATTCTTTATCACTTAAAAATCCATGTCCATTGCAGCAGTATTCACAATAGCCAAGACTGTGAAACAACCTAAATGTTCATCAACAGATGAATAAAGAAAATGTGATACACACACACACACACACACACACACACACACACACACATGAATACTCTTGAGCCTTAAAAAAGAAGGAAATTCTGAAATATACAACAACATGGATGAACCTGGAGGTCATTGTGCTAAGTGAAATAAGTTAGTCACAGAAAAACAAATACTGCATAATTCTACTCATAAAATATTTTCTATGAAAATATTCAAATTCACAGAACCAAATTGTGGAATGGGGGTAGCCAGGGTCTGAGGGAAGAGGAAAATTTAGAGTTACTAAACAATGGGCACAAAATGACAGTTAAGAAAGACAAATTCTAGAAATCCACTGTACAATATTGTTCCTATGGTCAACAATACTGTATTGCAGACTTAAAAATTTATTGAAGGTAGTATCACGTTAAGTTTTCTTACTACAACGAAATAAAGTAAACAATTATTTTCTTGGTTTAAGAGTGAGAACATTGAATGTTTTTTCTTTCACTCTCCCTTCTTTCTTCTCTTTCCTTCCATAAATATTTAGTGAGCCCTTTCTATGATCAAGCACTATGATACCTCCAGGATATAAAACAATAATAAAAAAGATAGCCACAGGCCCTGCCTTCACTAAACTTGTCATATAGTGAGAGGTAGAGAAGACATACAATAAAATGTGACTTAAAAACAAAAACCATCACTACTGTTGATACAAAAGTCTCATATTATTCATATAAGGGTAACATTCAGTAGGTAAACCTCCACATGCTCAAGTAGTATATCAAAGCTGAGAGTGTAGCCGAGAGGGGCACAGATAAATGCAAATGCTTTTGCCATGTTGAAAGAAAATTGAGAGGCAGCTTCTAGTTCTTTCGGGCCCTTCATTTCCTATTTCCCAGGGGAAGCCAAGTTAAAGTGTCTATTCAGAATATGGCTGGTATTTAACACAATTAGATTGTGATAACAAGTGAATTTGACAAAGCATTTTCTTTTTTAATCACGGTAGTTTTCCTTGGAGATACGACCCAAGGTTGTGTTCCACATGTTCTGTAGACAGAAATTTATAGAACCTTTGCCAACACTTGTACTCAAGATTCTAAAAATTACTAAGTTGTTCCAAAAATAAAACTCTTAATGTATATTAAACTCAGAAAGCTGTGAAATTGATGACAGGCATCTTTACATGCACATTAATGGGTTGGTCTTATCAGAAAACAAGATCACTTAATTATGGCCTCCATTTTATCACTTAATTTACTTGATTATTGAAACCAAATAAAATCACTATTCATGTGTCTCTGACACTCAAAAAAAAGAGTTAATTATTACACTTTATAATATTATTAATGGTCATTTGGATCAAAATGAAAAGGATTTCTTTTCCCCAGGAATTAGCAAAGAAGAAAGGGTATTAGGTTGAGTAATTTTTTAAAATCAATGCAATAAATGCAGTTCTCTAAATAAATTGCAGCATCTTACTGGAAGATAGGTAATCTATATTCTCTGAAGCAGAAGTAATTGTTCTACAGTTGTTTTTTTATTTTACATTGTAATGGAATAAACTCGATATTGATGGAAATGTGAAAGAGTTGTGGAACATTAATATATTTGTAGCATAATTAATTTTTAAATGAAGCTAGAGGTAAGAATATTAGCTCATAAGTGAACACTATATGCCAATATTTTATTTAGCTTAATATCAGGTTTCATTTATAAACCAGTTATTTGATATTCATGTAAATCATTCCACTTGTAGAAATTATATATATAATTAAGCAACAAATACACTTAGGATGCTGAACAATTACAGTTTTCCAGTTGATAGCATGTGTTCTACCTCTAGATCATTATCATGTACCTTTTCTCTTTGACTATTATAATCAAGATTTGGCAATTTAATGAATATAAATTACTGCAGGTTAATAATAATCATATATAATTTGCTCCAGCTAAATTTTCTAATGTAATTTATCCTTAATTTTTAAAAATCATCTCTGGTTATGTGTCTTTATTAAAAGTCAATGTTGGCAATGATTGATGGGCATTAGGAGGCAAAGTGATTATGTGTATTTCATTTAAATATTTTCAGTCAGAATTCTTTAACAATACTGTGTAGAAATACTAGCATAGTTATTATCGTCCACGATACATTGAGAGTAGAGATGGTATTCACTTCATCTTTTTTTTTTTTTTTTTTTTTGAGACGGAATCTCACTCTGTTGCCCAGGCTGGAGTGCAGTGGCGCAATCTCGGCTCACTGCAAGCTCCGCCTCCCGGGTTCATGCCATTCTCCTGCCTCAGACTCCCGAGTGGCTGGGACTACATGCACCCGCCACCACACCTGGCTAACTTTTTGTATTTTTAGTAGAGACGGCGTTTCACCGTGTAAGCCAGGATGGTCTCCATCTCCTGACCTCATGATCCGCCCACCTTGGCCTCCCAAAGTGCTGGGATTAGAGACGTGAGCCACCGTGCCCGGCCGGTATTCACTTCATTTTAAAGAAAACAAAATGAAGTTTTCTGCTTATAAAAAAGATATATTTTCTTCAAGGTAAAACTGTTACAACTAATTATGCTGTTTCATAATCCATAATAATTATCTACACTATTCTCATGAGAGGTAAAATGTAATATTACAAAACAAAATCTCCAATTTCATGATACAGTGTTGTTTATCCTACTCTAAAATATTTCTCCTATTCTAAAATGACTGAATATTATATAATATCCTACTAATATTATACTACAATTAATTTAAAGCACAAATAAGACAATATTTATTTCAATTTTATATACTTTGATCAGACCTTATTTTTATTATAAAGAAAGACAAATCCAGATTTATTCATTACCTAAAGTCACCAGTATATAAAAATATAATTGATAAATGTTTTCAAAACTTGTTGCTAATAATAAAATAATTTTTCATAAAAAACTCAGAATTGAAAGGATAACCTTCAATCCTTTCTGACAATTTGGTTGATTTTATATTTAAGTTTGAATTCTGCTAAAAAGCAAACTAAAAACTAAAAACTCTCCTCTTCAATGTATCTCAGCAGTAACAGTCCCAGTAGTAACAATGGAGAAGCATTTCCTTTCTCCAATCCCACAAATGCATGATGGGATGGGTAGTTTTCTATCAACTTGGCTAGGCTATCATGTCCCATTATTTAATCATACACTAATCAAGGTGTTGCTATGAAGGCATTTTTTAGATGTGGTTAGCATGTATAATCAGTTGACCACAAGTAAAGGAGATAATCTTCAATGTGGGTGTGCCTCATCCGATTGCTTGGGAGGCCTTAAGAGCAATAACTGAGGCTTTCCATAGAAGAAAAAAGTCAGCTTCAAGACAGCAGCATCAACTGCTACCCGAGTTTCCAGCCCACAGGCCTCCCCAACAGGCTTTTGATTTGCCATCCCCAGCAATCACATTCCTTAAAATAACTGTCTTTTCTAGAGAGATATAGAACAGGTTCTAATATATTATAGTTTCTGTGTTTCTGGGTCTCCCTACTTCCCACAAAAAGAGGGTCCTGGCCAGAGGAGCGGGCCTGAGAGGTATATTAGGCCCAATCAGAGATGTTTAGAGATGGACAGAAAAAATGCCTATCCATTTCCTATCCATTCGGGGTATCAACCAGCATGACTGAGAGTAACAACTTCAGAGGATGCCAATTAAAAGTGATCTCAGAAGGCCAAGAGAGCAAAGGATACACTAGACAGGCGGGGATGCTTGAAAGCATATTTGGCATATTTCTGAAACTCTACACAGAGGCCAGTATTACTGAACTTTAGGGTTTTCAGTTTATTCGTTCATTAAAGGAATATTCAGGTTATTACTATGTACAGATTGCTGTTTACTCAAGATATTGTTAACGTAAAAGACATCAAGACTTCTGCCCTCAGGGACTTTGCAATCTACTTGGAGACTGGGAAAAGACAATAGATAAAGACATAATTAAATAGTAGTTACTGCTATGAAAAAATAGCATAATAAAAGGATTGGGTGGGGAAAGGCGATATTCGGCAGGATAGCTGGGGAACATCTCTGCAGAAGGCTGAAAGCTGTAAACAGCTAGGAGAAGAGAACCCCAAACAGAGCTAACTGCAAACACTTAGGCCCTGAGATGGAAATTTGTCTTCAATTCTGGGGAAAAGAAAGGAGGCCAAAGTGGCTGCAGCATAGCACACAAGGGTCAGAGGTAGGAGATTAAGTTCCAGAGAAAGGCGATACACTGATCAAGTAGCCCTTTAGGCCATGGAAAGAAATTTGGAATTTTAAGTGCAATGGAAGTCATTCTAAGATTTTAAGTAAAAGAGAATAATGATCAAATTATACTTTTTAAAAGGTCATTTTGCCTCTTCTGTTGCTTACGGAATGAGTAGCAGGAAATTACAGAAGCAAACAGATCAGCTCTAAGATTATTTACATTCAAGGCATGGGATTTTGGTGGGTAGCAGTGTGGCTGGAGAGAAATGAAGAGTATTCATGTTGGAAGCAAATTCAATATGGTCCACTAGTGGATTTGGTAAATCAGAAAGTTATCCAAGGTGATGTCTAAGCTTACTTGAATTAGGATAAACTTGTAGTGCAACTGAGTAGGAAGGTGAATAGAAAACTGGGATTCCACTACCAGTTCTCCGTCAGTGTGGCTTTAGGCATTTATTCTAACTCTGACCCTCCATTTTCCCAACCCCAAAATAAGAGTTTACTACGCATAATTCTAAAGTTTTGCCTAGCCCTGACATCTCATGAATCTCTGGAAAGATTATAACTGCAGGTACACTGAACAAAGACTTTTTAAATATCTCAACATTTGGAGAAAATAGGTTTCCCTATTATGCTCCCTGCTTTATTTCCCTTTTATTTCTCTCACTGGCAGATCAAACTAAATTCAGTAAGAGGAGAAAAAGTCAGCATACTCTCTATCATTCTGACTCATCCTTCATGGCACTCATGAACGTTCTCAAATTAGCATATAGGTGATATGTGAGCAATACCAGAATGCTAAGCCAGGAGAACTCTTCTGTGCTATGATGCCCACAAAAAGCAACTAAGACACTTACAGATGACCTCCCCCATTTAATTCCAAACATTTTAAAAATTGTTTATTTCCTTTTATTTAAAAATCTGAATATGAAAAGCAGAACATCTTTGATATTCTACAAAGTCCAACATTCACTCAAGCATCACAGATCCATATTGTTCCCTGCATTTGGAATGATCCCCAAAACGGCCTGTTTTATTCAATCACTCAACTGCTATTTTTCCAAGAGATATATGCTTTTGTTGGTCCTGGGTTTATAGCTTGCTGATTTCTCTTAGGGTCCAAAAGCATGCAACACAAGCATTGAGAATAGAAGCAGTTGTAGAATTATGCCCAGTAGGATGTGGTTTTACAGGTGTACTGTTTTGAGACATATGAAGGGCGACTTTTTCAGAAGAAACAAATAGGAAGCATCAGAAATAGCAGCATGTAAATAACTCCTACTAGATATCAACCATTTTTCTGTGCCTTTTTTTGGGAGTCTCTACTATAAAAAACATTTCAAAAAACCAAACACCACATATTCTCACTCATAGGTGGGAATTGAACAATGAGAACACATGGACACAGGAAGGGGAACATCACACTCTGGGGACTGTTGTGGGGTGGGGGGAGGGATAGCATTGGGAGATATACCTAATGCTAGATGACGAGTTAGTGGGTGCAGCGCAGCAGCATGGCACATGTATACCTATGTAACTAACCTGCACATTGCGCACATGTACCCTAAAACCTAAAGTATAATAATAATAATAAAAAAAAACATTTCAATCTATGACTCTCAATTTCATACCTCTATGAACAAATGTAACACCCAAAACCTGCTTGTATGCACGAGGAATTGAAACACAGAGTAGAAGGCATTTTGTAGTGGCAAATTCTCTCCACTGTGAGGAACATTCATTCTGAGTAGAAATAAATTCTTATTACTATTTGTGAAGGAATGTAGCATGAAGTAAAGTCAGAAAAAGGAAAGCAGAACATGGAGGAAACTTGCTTGCACTATTATCTGTGAGTATATAAATTAACTTTAAAAATATTTTCTGAAAAGAACACTGGGTAATAGACAACTAAAAGCAAGAGTATACTACACATTTGAAAAATATAAATGGAGAAGGACCCAATGCACGGTGAAGTACAAATTTCCATTGGCATTTAAGCTTTCAACAAGGTGATAAAAATAATTGACACTGATTAATACTGGTGATTAATTTTGATACAAGAGCTTTCCTGGAAGTTAGTGTTACAGAGAATGAGCCATGTGGATAGGCCCATTATGGCAGCAAAGCACACAGATCATGTCTTTCTAGTGAAAGTAGAGTTTGTAGACTCCCTCCAACAAATCAAATCTAGTGTAGAACTTGAGCCTCAAAGTGGAAGGGGATGAATGACCTGCTAATGGCAAGCAAATAACTGCTGAAACAATAAGGACTTTTATAAGAACTTTCGTCCGATATTGAGCAATATGAAAAATAATGAAAAATATTATCAGAGATAATATTTCTTCGAATAAATCAAAGAAATCATTTCAGAAAACACTTATAAATTCTTACAATTTCATGTTGAGTTGGTGATAACAACTTACATCTCTATAGAAGGATACCAAAGATTGGTTTGGAGACTACAAGTAGAATCAGAGGCTCAAAGCCAGAGCTGATCAAATGATTCTGAAATTCTAACTAATGTTTCTGTGTTCTAGCCATAAAATCACACAATATTTCACAACTCTGTCAAGAAAATGCTCTGCTTCTTAAAAATGGATTATGTTACAGTGACGAATGAGAAAAATACCTGATATTTAAACAGAAAATGACTCAATAATTATTATGAACTAAAAGATGTAGCAGACAATTTATACCAAAAGAAAAGAGAATAGTCAATAAACAAGAAAGACACTTTTTTGGTTCCATATGAACTTGAAAGTAGTTTTTTCCAATTCTGTGAAGAAAGTCATTGATAGCTTGATGGGGATGGCATTGAATCTATAAATTACCTTGGGCAGTATGGCCATTTTCATGATATTGATTCTTCCTACCCATGAGCATGGAATGTTCTTCCATTTGTTTGTATCCTCTTTTATTTCATTGAGCAGTGGTTTGTAGTTCTCCTTGAAGAGGTCCTTCACGTCCGCTGTTAGTTGGATTCCTAGGTATTTTATTCTCTTTGAAGCAATTGTGAATGGGAGTTCACTCATGATTTGGCTCTCTGTTTGTCTGTTATTGGTGTATAAAAATGCTTGTGATTTTTGTACATTGATTTTGTATCCTGAGACTTTGCTGAAGTTGCTTATCAGCTTAAGGAGATTTTGGGCTGAGACAATGGGGTTTTCTAGATATACAATCATGTCACCTGCAAACAGGGACAATTTGACTTCCTCTTTTCCTTTATTTCCCTTTATTTCCTTCTCCTGCCTAATTGCCCTGGCCAGAACTTCCAACACTATGTTGAATAGGAGTGGTGAGAGAGGGCATCCCTGTCTTGTGTCAGTTTTCAAAGGGAATGCTTCCAGTTTTTGCCCATTCAGTATGATATTGGATAGCTCTTATTATTTTGAGAGCCCGTATCGCCAAGTCAATCCTAAGCCAAAAGAACAAAGCTGGAGGCATCACACTACCTGACTTCAAAACATACTACAAGGCTACAGTAACCAAAACAGCATGGTACTGGTGCCAAAACAGAGATATAGATCAATGGAACAGAACAGAGCCCTCAGAAATAATGCCACGTATCTACAACTATCTGATCTTTGACAAACCTGAGAAAAACAAGAAATGGGGAAAGGATTCCCTATTTAATAAATGGTGCTGGGAAAACTGGCTAGCCATATGTAGAAAGCTGAAACTGGATCCCTTCCTTACACCTTATACAAAAATCAATTCAAGATGGATTAAAGACTTAAACGTTAGACCCAAAACGACAAAAACCCTAGAAGAAAACCTAGGCATTACCATTCAGGACATAGGCATGGGCAAGGACTTCATGTCAAAAACACCAAAAGCAATGGCAACACAAGCCAAAATTGACAAATGGGATCTAATTAAACTAAAGAGCTTCTGCACAGCAAAAGAAACTACCATCAGAGTGAACAGGCAACCTACAAAATGGGAGAAAATTTTCGCAACCTACTCATCTGACAAAGGGCTAATATCCAGAATCTACAATGAACTCCAACAAATTTACAAGAAAAAAACAAACAACCCCATCAAAAAGTGGGTGAAGGACATGAACAGACACTTCTCAAAAGAAGACATTTATGTAACCAAAAAACATGAAAAAATGCTCACCATCACTGGCCATGAGAGAAATGCAAATCAAAACCACAATGAGATACCATCTCACACCAGTTAGAATGGCAATCATTAAAAAGTCAGGAAGCAACAAGTGCTGGAGAGGATGTGGAGAAATAGGAACACTTTTACACTGTTGGTGGGACTGTAAACTAGTTCAACCCTTGTGGAAGTCAGTGTGGCGATTCCTCAGGGATCTAGAACTAGAAATACCATTTGACCCAGCCATCCCATTACTGGGTATATACCCAAAGGACTATAAATCATACTGCTATAAAGACACATGCACACGTATGTTTGTTGTGGCACTTTTCACAATTTGGAACCAACCCAAATGTCCATCAGTGATAGACTGGATTAAGAAAATGTGGCACATATACACCATGGAATACTATGCAGCCATAAAAAAGGATGAGTTCATGTCCTTTGTAGGGAGATGGATGAAATTGGAAATCATCATTCTCAGTAAACTATCGCAAGGACAAAAAACCAAACACCACATGTTCTCACTCATAGGTGGGAACTGAACAATGAGAACACATAGACACAGGAAGGGAAACATCACACTCTGGGGACTGTTGTGGGGTGGGGGGAGGGGGGAGGGATAGCATTAGGAGATATACCTAATGCTAAATGACAAGTTAATGGGTGCAGCACACCAGCATGGCACATGTATACATATGTAACTAACCTGCGCATTGTGCACATGTACCCTAAAACTTAAAGTGTACTAATAATAAAATAAAATAAATAAATAAATAAACAAGAAAGACACTAACTTCACAAAGTAATGGCAACTTAAAAACCAAAAATCAATAGAAACAAAACACCATTTCATCTACAAAACTGGCTGTTTTTTCTAAAATATTTTTCCAAATGTCAGCCAAAACAGCAAATAATAAAACAATATGCACAGTATGATTCCAATCTAATTAACAAACAATTGAATAAGAATTGAGATAGAAAGGACACTGGAGAGTCCAGTAACGGTGGCTCACACCTGTAATCCCAGCACTTTGGGAGGCTGAGGCGGGTGAATCACGAGGTCAGGAGATCGAGACCATCCTGGCTAACACGGTGAAACCCCATCTCTACTAAAAAAAAATACAAAAATAATAGCCAGGCGTGGTGGCAGGTGCCTGTAGTCCCAGCTACTCGGGAGGCTGAGGCAGGAGAATGGCGTGAACCTGGGAGGTGGAGCTTGCAGTGAACCGAGATCGCACCACTGCACTCCAGCCTGGGCAACGGAGCGGGAAAAAAAAAAAAAAAAAAAAAGAAAGGAGACTGAAGAAATTTAAATCACAATGTTATCCCCAATTTTAACTAGGTAGTGACAAAATGTTTAAATTTGACATTTTTCTTTCTGTTTTTTTCCTCATTTTTCTAAACTTTCCAGAATAAGAAGTTTTGCAATGAAAAAAGTATTAAAAACCAGGTCAACTAAAAAGCCTATTGTGCTATTGTGAGGCATTTAACTTTATGATTACTCTTTAGAAATGTTTGTTTAGTAACACCACTTAAAGCACTTTTAATTCACAGAAGAGATATGCATTCCAAGAGGGTAATTACAATTAGAACATTTATCTCATTAGGTGAAGATCGTCCTAATAGAATCCTGTCAACTTTACTGAGATAAATGTGGTAGAAACATTTGGTCACTATAAGACATGCTTTAAAAACACTCAAGCATGTACAACTTACTGCTGTGGCTGAAAATGATTCCAAAGATACCCAAGATGTAGACATGTAATGACTGCTTGTTTTCACCTGACCAGAGTAAAAATAAGAACTGTTTGCTTCTTGGTTCTCACATCAGATGTTACCTCGCCCCACCACCTGCTCTATCCTTTAATCACATTAGTGGATATTAGAATATTTTCCTATGAAAATAAAGGATATAGAGACTCCTCATTGCTTTTTTTGTTATGATCATGTAGTAGGGTTGTCTGGATTCAGCTGAAGATGATCTTAAGAAAATAAAAATATCATCAAACAAATTAAAGGAAAAAACTAGGAGATATACTTAAAACAATGAGAATGTTCCAAGGTTTTTAAAATATTATAGGCCAACAGACGACGATGTTTCCAAGAGAATTGCATCAATTAACCTGTATAGGTTCAACATGGCTTCAAATTGCGGTGGATAAAGTAGCTCTAGTTGCTATACATAATACAGGCAAGAATTTTACAAATATTATCTTATTCAGATTGACCCCTTCCTTGATTGGTTCTAAATTAAATTTTAATATATGCATAGAAGCTCTACAATAGAAAGAAGGATCAGAGTTGTGATGGTATTAATAGAAATATGGTATCTCCTTTTATAAAACAAAAAACATATATATGTATGCATATGTGTATATATACAGACGTACACATATCTATGCATACACAAAAAAAAAGGCAACTCAAAAAATAGAAATAGCTAATAGATATATCTCATTGGAAAATCATAAAAATGCAAAATAAGACTGTTATTATGTCAAATAGAAAGTTAGAATGCAAAATTATACATAAATTCTTATAATTATATGTTAATTATGTGTATGTGTATAACTGAAAGAAATATTCCAACATGTTAACTGGTTGGAATCATGGATACTGTGAATATTATTTTCCTAATTTGTAAAGGTAGTAAATTCTCTAAAAGAATCTAAAATTATCATTTATTTTTTCATTATGAGAATTTATTTTAACTTTCCGAAAAAGAGTAACAGATATGTCTCACTTAAAATGTCAACATAGCCTATTCTAATCCTGAACTAGGTTTTGGCAAGTATCACCTAAAACTGATCATTAATACAGAAGCTTTCAAATTTTGCTTCAGTTTGACTTTCTTCAACTTATGTAGTAACCCCATTATTGGAACAAATTTCCATCAAAAATTTGGAGATACATGGACACTATTGAATAAAAAGTTGTTTGGGGTTTGCCTATGCATATTTCCAATGTTAAAATCATTGAGATCTTTATATTTAAAGTACACCCACACATATACAAATAAACCCTACCAGGGCCAAGTGTTAGAATATACAGCATGTGGCAATCCAAATATATTTCAAGAGAATAAATTAGGAAACTTCAAAACTGCATTTATTTTAAATCATAATGATGAAACTGCCAAATAAAATGATGTTCACCTTTTAATTCTATAATTTTTCATTCACCCAAAAAACTCAAAATATTGAAATATATTTCTTCCATTAATAACCTGTTCTATATTCTGATGTGGCACTTTATGGAGGAAGTAAAGGAATATTAAAGCAAGCAGAAAAGAAGAGTGGTTTAAAGCAGTGATTCTGATGTCAGCGCCATCTGTGTCTGGATTCTCAATCCTGACTCCTAATTAGAAAGTTATTTAACTTTCTTAAACATTAACTTTGTCATATATAAAATGGAAATAATTATGCTATATCATATAATTGAAAGATTAAGTCTTATTATGTACATATGACACTTAAATTGCACATATTCTATATTAAGCAAACAAAACCATATTAACTAAAAGCAAACAGTCAATGGCACTGATTCCTAAGCAAATGGAGGAAAGAAATTAAGGAATCCTTCAGCCTCTGAAAGGAGGTCAAGATTCTCTGTTCATTTAATGTATTTTTATTCAAATCAGTCAAAGGCAAAGAAATTAATCGTGAAATCCAGTATGGGAACAATGCAAGACAGCAAAAGATTACATTATCACTAAGTCATACAGATGGAATCAACAAACAGATATTGTTTTGAAACTTTTCCCTCTTATTTTTAGTTGACACATGATAATTGTTCATACTTATGGTATACAGAGTGATATTTCAATACATGTATATAATGCATAATGATCAAATCAGGGTAATCACCATATCTATCACCTCAAACATTCATCATTTCTCTATGTTGGGAACACTGAAAACCTTCTCTCCCAGATCTTTGAAAATATAAATAAATAATCTCCAGCTGTATTTACCCTACAGTGCCACATAACACTAGAATGTATTCTTCTTGCCCAGCTATAACCCTGCACCAACCTCTTAACCTCTCCTCTCCTTTCCTTAACCAATTGTTCCCTCTCCTTTCCTCCCCCTCCCCCTCACAGCCTCTAATAATCACAATTCTACTCTCTACTACTATGAGCTCAACTTTTGTTAGCTCTCACACATGAGTAAGGACATGCAGTATTCATCCTTCTATGCTCTACTTATTTCACTTAACATGATACCCTCCAGACTCGTCCATATTGCTGTGAATGACAGAATTTCATTCCTTTTGGTGGCTGAATAGTAAGCCATTGTGTATACATACATTTTCTTTATTCATTCATGCTTGCACACCTAGGTGGATTCTATATCTTGGCTATTGTGAATACTGCCGCAATAAATAGTGTTGCAATAAATAAATAGTGCTGCAATAAATAAATATACAGTGCTGCAATAAATAAATAAATAATAGTGCTGTAATAAATAGGAGACATCTCTTCAATATCCTGAATTTGTTTCCTTTGGATAAATACCCAATAGTGGAATTGTTGGATCATATGGTAGTTCTATTTTTAGCCTTTTGAGAAGCCTCTCTACTATTTTCCATAATGGCTGCACTAATTTACATTCCCATCAATAGGGTATAAGAGCTCACTTTTCTTTGTATTCTCACTAGGAAACATTTAGATCTTAAACTTTGGGGCTGGATAATGAGTAGAAAAACAAGGTATTGCTGGGTCTTTATAGAGACCACATATTCTCACAACTTATGGTGACTAAACAAGCATCTATCACTGCCTTAAGGAAGAAGAGAAAAAAATCCACAGGAATAACTCCAAATTTGGTCCATGACCAAAAGTAGAGTAAGTATCTCTAGGAAAGGAGCTTATCCTCCAATGCTCTTAGTTCTCAAGATTTGGTTTCTCACTGAGATATCAACAAAAATGGTTAAGTCTCACAATTTCATGAAACAATGACATTTTCAGGATAGTGATAATACAATTTGGATGTTACCAAGTTTCAAAGCCCACATGTCAATAAGGAAGCATATCACAGAAATAGGGGTAGAAGCTAGAACTCAGGCTGATTCCACTTTTTTTTATTCTGCTCGGATTCATTCTGTCTCAGAACTTCACCAAGAATAACATTTCATTAACAACAGATTGCAAGTGGAGAGTTTGCCTATACTGACCCTATATAATCACTGATCTTGCAAACACTAGGAATACTGTTGATTCTGTTCCCTGCAGAGGGACTGAGTCACTGGTAAGAAAGAATTCTCCTTCAGAATTATGCCCATGTTGGTTGGAAAAAAAACAACATTTCCATGGAAGTCAGGACTAACTTGTCTTTCCAAATTCTTAGAACAAAGAACTACAAAAGGACAGTCAAGAAATGCACTCCACCTTCTCTTCTGGTGCAGTGGCTCACACCTGTAATCCCAGCACTTTGGGAGGCTGAGGCAGGCAGATCACGGGGTCAGGAGATCAAGACCATCCTGGCTAACACTGTGAAACCCCCGTCTCTACTAAAAATACAAAAACAAAATTAGCCTGGTGTGGTGGCGGGAGCCTGTTGTCCCAGCTACTCGGGAGTCTGAGGCAGGAGAATGGTGTGAACTCAGGAGGCGGAGCTTGCAGTGAGCTGAGATAGTGCCACCGCACTCCAGCCTCGGTGACAGAGCGAGACTCCATCTCAAAAAAAAAAAAAAAAAAAAGAATATACTCCATCTTATTTGGTTATCTGTTGCTGATGTCAAAAGAAAACTCCCCCTGCCGCTTTGTTTTTTAAGATGGGGTTAGAGAAAAGTGAGGGTGATAGATATCTTACCTGAATACAGAATAGCCTGAGTAAAACAGAATAAAAAGATCACTGAGCTTCTACATGCACATAAAAGCCTGAGCAGGAAGTATCTGGTCTATTTCTTCCTAGTTTTCTGGTCAACCTGTAATGTGGTCTTAACATATGAGAATGTCCCAACATGTCAGTTCTAGACTCTTTAAGGCTAGGTGCATGCTCCATATAGATTACTTACAACAATATTTTTCTCATTCAAAAATTTTTTTGCAAAGATTACTTGTTGCTTTAAAATATATATTTTCCTTGTAACATTTCATAGAAAATCACTCCACAGCAATAAACATGTTTATCCAGTGAATACAATTTCTTGAGTGTCTACGATAGGACAAAGGGTGTTCTAGGTACTGTAAACAAAGCATCATCTTTGGGCCGGAAACCAAGTTCTTCAAACAACACACACGAAGTAGAATCCCCTAATTATTTTAGTCATTAAATCTGCTTCCTTAGAGTAAATCCCAGAAAAATCAAAAGTAATAATAATTAGCATTACATAATAACAAACCTAAGCACCTTAACCACTAGGAGGCTGCCCAACATACAGAAGATCATACCTATATATTTGTTGAATAAATAAATGGATGAATGTGTAATATCAAACAAAAAAAATGGGCTGAACTAGCCAAGACTAAACCAATAACAAGTATTAGAAATACACAGGTTAGAGAATTTGTCTAGTAAGGAATAATCAAAGCCAGTTTTTAAAATGTCTTGTGGTTTTAAAGTGTCTGAAGGTTTGTTTTGAGGGGTTACAGGGCAATATAGGGAGAAGCAATTCAGTACCGTGGATAGCTCCCGGAAGACATGCTCTCTAAAGTCTGAAATCTGCTTAATTGCTGTATCTTTCAACTGCAATCATCTCATTCAAGCGCTCTATCACTTTTATGCCTGATTCACTTCCAATAAGAACAGAATGACTCCTCAACCTCACCCTCACTCTAACACACACAAAACAAATATGCACACGTAAAAGTCTGGCCTATTTGTCAAAATGGAGCACTGTCTGTCTCGATTAGGGGACGTGCCTGTCACTTTAGAAAACTGATCCAGGAAGTCTTATCTTTTACTGTGTGACAGCTCATCCTAAGAGGCCTCTCTCCCCACCTCGATCTAGGGCAAACGATTTATTGCAGCACCTGATAAAGAAGCTATCTAAAAGTTAGAATGAAATATATTACAGGCTGGGCACAGTGGCTCACACCTGTAATCCCAGCACTTTGGGAGGCTAACGCAGGCGCATCACTTGAGGTCAGGAATTTGAGACCAGCCTGGCCAACATGGTGAAACTCCAACTCTACTAAAAATACAAAAATTAGCTGCCTGTGGTGGTGCATGACTGTAATCTCAGCTACTTGAGAGGCTGAGGGAGGAGAATCGCTTGAACCCAGGAGGCAGAGGTTGCAGGGAGCTGAGATTGTGCTGCTGCACCCCAGCCTGGGTGACAGAGTGGGACTCCATCACAAAGAATTTAGAAACATATTATAAAACTATAATTCAGCATTATAGACTCAATAAATCTCTTTCTGAGGTAGACTACTATAAGTACTATAAGTATGTCTAAGTACTTATAAGTATGTCTATAGTACTATAAGTACTATAAGTATGTAAATACTCCATAAGTATTTACATAAATGACACAACCTAACACTACCTATGACAATAATAATAATTATTATAAGGTAACAATAACTCTAAATTAAAAAGACATTATTTGATATAACCCAAAACAACACAGAGCTAAAGTAAAATATTGACAAATAGGAGACATTCATCTTTACTATTCTACTTCCTTTGCTTGTCTACCGAGTTCCTAAATATTTGTGTGTTTTTATGTTGTGGCAGTCATCCAGGGTTGGATATTTATTTACACAGTTTCCCTCATACTAGATTACAAATTCCTTGAGAGGAAGAACAAAGTTTTAATTATCTTTGTATCATTTATAACAGCTAACAATATCCTAGATGTGGTAAGTATCCAATAATTATTTTTTTGAATTAAACTGAATTGAAATAGCTTGTCCCTGGTTTATAAAATGTCTGTTGTCAGAGCAGTATGAAGAAGGTCTATCCCTGTCCATAATCTCATTACTGTAGAGAGAAAGGAGGAGGAGCTGCTGTTTCTGTCAGCAAACATAACAAAGAGATTTGGGTCATCTGGAAATATTTACCCCATTAAAAATCCCTCTGAGAGAAAGTAATACAAACCATGCCTTTCTGCTGAGAAATCACTGAAGATTCTATTTATGTTTTCTTCTTTATGGTTGTACTTTAAAATCTGCAAAGACTCTGTTAGGAGGAACCAGCAGAGAAGTATAAAAACAGCTGATCACTTGGGGAAAACATAAAGTTAAGAGAAGAGATTCCAAAGAGAGAGAGAGAAAATGAAAGAAAGAAGGAAGGAAGGAAATATGGGAAGAAAAGAGGAGGGAAGAAAGAATGGAGAGATGGAAGGAGGAAGGGAGAATATACTAAAAAAGAAGATGCTGTTCAAAGGTGGTACTGGAAAGTAATGAAAGTTGTATCTTGACAAATGGTGATAAGGATAGAAAAGGCATCATCATCCCCAAATCTCACAAGCAGGAAATAAACTTCTTCTTGTCTTCCCATGGACTGTATTACACAGAAAAGAGGAAGGATAAATATAGCTTTGTTTTTGTTTGTTTACTTAAGATTACTTCTTGAGTACATGCTCCAGTGACATGTTTTGGAAGAATTCATTTAGATTGCTTGCAACAGATTCTCAAGTAATTCCAATAATTACTAAGGTTTTCCAAGATAAATTTAACTTGTGTGCTTAGTTTTACCAAAATCAGATATATTGACAATTTTTATTCCCATATAATTTTTTACCTTGAATTTAGTCATCCAACTGCTTTAAAATAGTTATTAAGAGTTTGGGGTACTCACTTTAGAAAATTAGTCGCTGAGTGAAGCCCCTTTTCAATTCAGCAGGTTTTCTGTTTCATTGAGACTCAATTCTATCAGCTGTTTCTCTTTCAGCATTGAAAACGTCATCCCAAAGGACTTCCAATCCTGTTTAAACACTAAAACTGTGCAGCAGAGCTCCAAATTTCCATGAAAGTGACTCTGCTAGTGAATCTACTTCATTTTCTTCTCCATCTGCAAAGAATAGTCTTGTTTTTCTTTCCTGCCTCAAGAACACCTAATCCTTACATTTTGAAAAAATAGAACTTGAGTTATTGCCAAGGGCCTTATTATAACATAGCTGGAATAATCTGCTATGAGTGCTAGTTGGTGCTATTGCTTCCTTACACATGCTTTTCTAATTCAGATATGATTTGTTATGAGCTATTTACTGAATATTGAAATTTAATATAGTTAGGTTCTCAAACTACCTGTGGACAGAAGCCTGTGAATTACATGGGTGTGAGAATTAGAAACATGAGTAGGGCTTTTTAAAGTCACCTTGCTCAACATTAGGCATCATTTTTGACCTGTCACATTTTCTATCTGTGGACTCAGAAACCAATGCGACAATGGTTTCCAAGTCTAGGTTTTGGATGGGGCTGGAAGTTTTAACAGCCTCATTGTGAACATTTGGCATGTTCCAGACTTCCCAATGAGGGAGATTACTGCAAAGACTGAGGCAAAGATGAAACAGGACAGTCTGTAAGGCCAAGACGTAAGTCCAGAGACCACAGAGAGACTTCAATGTCCAGTACAGACTTAAAGAAAACAAAAATAAAGATCTATCATAGTAATAGCTTACTAAGCCCTACAATGAACAGCAGTATTAAATTTTTACTAACCTATTAATGAAATAATTTTTTTAAAATCTAAGTAGTCAGTTAAAAAATAAACCAAACTTTTCCAATTCTAAAACCAATAGTGGTTGTGTCATGTGATTTGGAATGCACTAGACAGAAAACTGACAAATTCTGATTTCTTTTTTTCTGTTCTGTTTCTTTGGCCATGTGCCATTAAACAAGTCATTTAGCCCTCCTGTGTACTGGGCTTCTATTTTGTCATGTGTAAAACAAAGAGCCTGGACTAGAAAATAACGAAATTTACTTCCAGGAATAAATAGGCATTCATTTAGTTTGAACATAAAACTGTCTTACATTTGAACAGTTAGGAAAAGAGAAAAAGTGTTGTGTATTAATATATGTGTTCTAGGTTTCTGAATTTATACTCTAGTGCCTCAAAGAGTAATGTACTTTTCATTTTAAATAGTAAGAGGTGACAGGGATGAGCACTAAAACCCAAATAAATGAAAAAGATCATGTAACTAGTTCCAGTTCAATTTTCTCCCAAAATCCTACAAAACTATAAGAAGTGGAGGGAAAAGGCCAGCCTGGCTGCTGCTGGCTTGAAGTATGCCAAGAAATTCCATCACAACTCCTTGAAGCCAACCAAGGAGCCAGAACATGTAAGCAGTGGGAGAAAGCTTCCCTCAGCACTCAACATCGGAAGCCCAAATCAGAATGTGAAGCAGGCTGCCAGGAGTTGAATTTAAGTTACTAGAACCACAAAGAGCAAGAGTGCTGCCTTCTTCATCTCCCACTGTATTCCACGATTCTGTAACAAAGGGCAAGACTAGAGCCAATCTGAACTCAGAGCTGTGACACTGCCCGGGCAGCCATGAGATCCTAGTGAGACAGGCCACCAGATGCGAATACAGCAGCCTAAAACATCCAGCAGCAGGTGAAATGAAAAACAGCTCAAGAAAACCTCATGAAGATCTAGACACTGAGAATGACATCTTTCCTAATGATCAAATCTAAGTTTGGTCTACTGAGACATTTTACTCCTCTTAGAACAGAATACTTTAGACAGCATTAGGTAATATTGTGAGTGACAGAGATACAAGAAAGGCAGAATAAATATTGAACGTTTATCTTGAAGGAATATGTTTAAAGAATATTCTTGATAGGAGGTGGCAAACACTTTCTATTTCCCTATGGTGCTAATATAGCAGACAGTACTAATGAATAATTATTGATAGTAATAATTATTTATTAATAGCAATAGTGTTTCATGTAGTACCTGGGTACTACGGCCTTACAAATTTTCTCAACTGGCAGGTACTATCAACTGATCTGAGTTGGCATGAGGAGGAAAACCTATTTACTATCTCTTCTTTTTTTTTTTTTTTGAGACACAGTTTCACTCTGCCACCCAGCTGGAGTGCAGTAACGTGATCTCAGCTCACTGCAACCTCCACCTCCCAGGCTCAATGGATTCTTGTGCTTCAGCCTCCCAGGTAGCCGGGACTACAGGCACATGCCACCATGCCTGGCTAATTTTTGTATTATTAGTAGAGACAGGGCTTCACCATGTTGGCCAGGCTGGTGTCAACTCCTGAACTCAAGTGATCTGCCCACCTCAGCCTCCCAAAGTGCTGGGATTACAGGTGTGAGCCACCACATCCAGCCTATCTGCTATCTTTTCTACAAGAGAAAAAGAGTTCTGTGCTGAGAATCATGACCTGCTCATCCTTCAGGCTCTACCATTAACCACCCCTGGACAAGGTGTCTCATGTCTCTGGACCGCATCACCCTTATCAATAAAATTTGCAGTGAAGGGTGGGCTATCTCTAAGTTCGCTTTGTGTAGCCCAGCCCTAGATATTTGCAACTTTAAGCAGTGAGGAGTATTGATGAATAATTGAGGAAAGCATGACTGTCAGATAGCTCAAAGAAATGAAGTCATGTGTTGAAGTCATAAAACATCATCATTTTTCCCTCCTAACAGAGCTACAGATGCTAATTAAATAACTATTGAGCAGTAGTTATTTAAACCAATAAATGTATTCTTGTGTAACTCCTTCACAGATGAGGAATTAAATGTTCAGAGGGGTTAACCGATTTGCCTAAAATTATGTAGGTAAATCTGCATACGCAGGTTATGATGATCAGCACCGAGATTATTATTATAAATAAGTTGTGATGGGGTTTAGAGATGGATTGCCAAACTGTGAGCCCAAATCTAACAAGCCAGTACCCTTCCTCTATCACTGTTTCTTGTCCTAATTTCCTGTTACTTGCATAGTTTTAGGGTCCCACATCCTTTCTAAAAAAATTTCTTAAGATCTCTTCTTCACTAAGCATATTGATTTTACCCATCCTTTCTTATTTGCATTTGCAAGTTTCCCAATTTATAATGCCTGAAATGTGTATTGGTGGGCAATGTACTCCCTTTACCACATCATAACTATGCTGAATAAGACCTCACCTAACACAAGCCTCGTGGAATCCAAAACACAGCTATTTACTGCTACCTTTTTGTTTATATCCTTTTACCCACATATTATTGGATATGCTTCCTTGAGCAGTAATCAGTTAATTCCCTAAAAAAAGATCATAGTATGCCATAAAATGATATTAATCTGTTTCTGTAGATATTTGCTGTCTAATCTTGAATCCAGTTATCAAGTGCTTTCTGTTGATTTGCTAATAAAGAAACCAGAGGCATTTCAGGCTGCATATGAAACATAATGAACATAAATTCACTAAGTGATCATATTCTTATAGGATTACAATCCAGAACCATCATAGCAATGGAAACAAAAGGATGTAAGGCCCATGTCATTTAGCATAAACACATATAGGTGGAAGGTTAGATAAACAATCAGGAGACTTTAATTCCATCCTCAACCATCACACTGAAGTTAGAAACTTGCACAACTTTCCTAACTTACTCGGGGCTCAACTGCAAAGTGAGGATGCTGGACTTGCTTCCTTCTATCACATTGCTGTTTATCATTTTTTGGCTAATATTGTCATGGCAGCCTCTAGTATCCTCCATGTGTGACAGCTCTCCTGGGCAGTTATATAATTTTACATTTGGCAGCATATACTACCAGTCCTGTTTCCCAGGTTGACCCAATGCCAGTCTGAAAGTCACAGCCACCTCCTCCAAGACAAATTTAGAACATTTTATAGGGGTAATCAGTAACAGCCTGCTACAGCCACAGCTAAGAAAACAACAATTCTGCTCTCCACATTCAGTCTGCACTTTGTAGAGGTGAAGAACTTACTACTTTTTTTCTCCAATGAGGTCAGTTGACTCCAAACCACTTTATAAAGCATCTACACAGGCTCTACAACTCCATAAAGCTAATCTCTCTGAACCAAGAAGAGACTTTAAGATTTTCAAGTTTTCTTTTTATGTTAAAGATAAAAACTTGAGACCCAGAAAGGTGGAAATGTCAGTATTAGAACCAAAAATCCTTGTCAGTGTGCTGACAAGGGAAAAATATGATAGCATGGGAAGACGAACAATTTCATTATCAATTGGTTATAATAGGTGGCTCTTCTCTAAAACATCATAAAATGTATTGCTTTCTTAACACACACTGGAAATTTTAGAAATCTCCTCCACATATTTATTGTTATACTGCCTCACTATAAGAGACAGATTGTCTGTGCTAGAGCTTAAATTACATCTCCTTCACTTACTTGTTGTTAGTCAAGTTAACTACTTTGCATTTCATTTTCTCATCTATGAAACGGCATTAAAATACCTTCATTAAATCAGTTTTGAAAGTTAAAGAGAGTTAACTAATGTAGTGTTACCAGCACTGTATGCTCACACATTCCTTAGCAAATTCAAGAGGTATATACTGTTTATTGCTCAACAACACAAAATCACTACAAATTAAAATATCCCCAGTGTGCCATAACACCAAGATGAATCCTTAGGAAAATGTCCTGAGATGTGCAAATAGTCTTGAGAACTCTCAAAGAAGAAATTTTCTTACAACGGTCCTGAGGCGTACTGTTCTCTGCTTCCATGACTCTAAGAGCTGCCATCCTTCATGGAAATATGACTGGAGATTTAAGAAGACAATAGGTTTGTTTAAACTTATTTCAAGCCTAAATATCCATATCTTAATGTAGCCATTAAAAATCATACTAAAATAATACCACGGGGAAAGTTTTAAAACATATTATTTAAATAAAATTAATTTAAAAGAGCATTTATAATACAAATCATGTGAATGTGTATAAAGGAGGGAAAAAGCCTAAATATGTGTACCTCAAAATGTTAACAGAGTTCTCATTCAGTAGTAGAACGATGGTTTTTTTTCTTTATCTTGCTTAATTTTTTCCCAATTTTTATACTATAAAAATATGCTCTAAGGACACTTGACTTGGTTTGTAAATATCTTTACAGATACAGAATAAAATAGAAGTTAAGAGCACAAGCTTTGCAATCACTGACTGTAATTTCTAGCTATGTAACTTTGCCTAAGTTCCCTAAAATCTCTGTGTCTCAACCCTCTGCAAAATTGGGTTAATACATGTTTCTATATAGTAGAGCCATTGTGAGGATTAAATGAGTTAAAATTTATGAAGTGATTAAAATAATGCCTGACACATAGTCAGGATTCAACAAATGCTAGCTATTGCTCTTGATGATGATGTCACTAATTTTATTAATTGAGAATATTGATTTAACCAATAACCTTGCTGTAAAACCACATGAAATTCATAGTTTAATAAAGATAAACATGTTACTTAAAACAAGTGACTGCCCTGAACAAGAGAAGTACATATATAACATTAGTATATTTGCAAACATGCATTCAGTCTAAATTGAAGACTATTCTCTAATTATGAAAATAAGCTTATGACAACTTAATATTAGAATTATTAAAATAAATATTTTTGTTGGTCTGTATTCCTACATCTTACATCCTATATCCATGGACGAGCCTTTGTGTACTTTTCTAGGTTTGCCAAACTCATTCTGTTTTTAAGCAAAACAAAATGGTTTGAGGATTAGGTAGATGGTTGATTAAAGGACAACAGAAATCCAGCCTCAGTTGTGTGGTATTTGCAAAGTCAGCGCAATCCAACCGTATCTATATGCAGGGTAATAAGAAATTCACCAGGTCAAAGAGAAGATAATCATTATTTAAATCCCTACCATCATTGCAACAGAAAATCTAATGCCTGGGCAACTCATTTGGCTGTAATATTGTAATAATGCAATAGATCTCTAAAAACAAGTTGCACTTGCATTTTAAAGATGCAAATGCAACTGCTTTCCTGGTATAAAAAAATCATATCATAATTTAGTATTTTTCTTACTACTGAAATAGAAGCCTCCATGACCTGGGTTATTGTGAAATACATGTTTGGTCTTCATCCCTTTTCCTGGAGTACCACACTGAAAATCATTGGAATCTCCAAAGTATGTATTTTGTATGCCAATGAGTTGACTGCTGGCTGCCAGTCTTGGGTAGCTTCAGGATGGAGGCTGGTCACTGGTTAGACCAAAGCATGATTAGAGGTTTGGAACTTTCAACCTCACCCCCCAACCTCTAGGGATGGAGAGGAGCTGAAGGTTAAGTTGATCACCAGGGTCCATCGGTTTAATCAATCACACCTATACAATGAAGACTCTGTAAAAACCCAAAAGGATTGGGTTCAGAGAGCTTCTGGGTAACAGAACATACAGAGTTTCCTGGAGGACGGCCCACCCAGGAAGGGCATAGAAGCTCTGTCCCCCACCGTCCATGCCTTACCTTATACATCTCTTCATCTTTGTCCTTTATTCTGTATAATAAACTGGTAAATGTAAGTAAGTGTTTTCCTGAGTTATGTGAACCACTCTACCAAATTAATCAAACCCTAAGGGGAAGTTGTGGGAACCCCAATTTATAGCCAGCTGGCCAGAAGCACAGATACAACAAACTGGAGGTTGTGACTAGCATCTGCAGTGAGGGGAGGAAACAGTCTTAGGGACTGAGCTCTCAAGCTGAGGGATCTGACTCTATCCCCAGGTAGACAGTGTCGGAGTTGCATTGAATTAGAGGACACCCCGCTAGTGTCAGCTGCAGAACTGATGGTTTATTTGTTGGTAGTGAGAAATCCCCACACACTTCTTGATGACTAGAGGTCACAGAAGTCTTCTGTGTTGACTATTGTTAAATGAGAGAATAGAAAAGACACTTTGGTTTAGTTTTTCCTACATTAACAAAATACCAAATCTCCCTTCATCAAGCCAGGGCCTAAGCCACACATATGCAGCATGGAGAATATACTTTTCCTTGTTTATGTCTCTTAAGTCAGAACTGAAACTCAATTCTTTGCAGAAAGCAAGAAGCAAGCCATATTCATTTTATCTCCCCATTGCTACCTCAACCCTAAACCTCCAAGCATCAAGAATATTTATTGGCATACAGTGGGCTTTTTCAAATTAATTTTTTCTTCATGAATAAAGCTTTGTGATTTCTTGTTTTGTATACAAATGTAAGAATCTATGAACATATGTTTCATAGTAATACATTGTGAATAATTATTTTTCATATCTAAAACATCAGCTCCATACCTAGTCCTAAAGGATGTTTTAAATGGGAGGTGAAGTGGCTTGATCAGGTCCCAGCTAAGCAGGAAACTTGTGCAATGGAGGTATCCATGCCTTCACTCTGTATACCACATGATACTCTTTCTTTCTCAAAATAGAATTCTTAAGGTAATTTCTTCAAACATGATTAACTACACACAACTGAATTTTCTTTCATGTTTAAGTTAGATTACAGAAAAAAACAAAAATAATGCAAGATTGTTTTAACCACACATAGAAAGTAATTTTCAATTTAATTATCTGAATGAAGTTAAATGAAGTGATGGGGATTTGAAAACAAATTTGAAAAGTACAAAACACACCTCAAATGTAATGCATAACTGTTGTTACTGATCTCTTTCAAATCATGTTTCACATTTGAGAAGCTATATCTCAATAAAGAGTGAGAAAAAGGCAATCAATTCTCATGAATTGCCTCCTTTAATCCCTATGACACTAAAATAATACGGCTGTCTTCTGAACTCTGCCTGCTCTTTATCACAAACTCACCTTTCTTTTCTGCACCTGGACTTTGGCACAGGGTGAGGGGTCTTCAGGGTTCCATGTTCAGTTTTCTATCCTAATTATTGACAGCTCTTGCTCAGAAAACACATCCATGCTCTGGTCAATGCTTCAACTGCCAATCCTTGAAGGACAACTCCCATACTCAAACCTGGAGTCCTGTGTGCACTTCTGAGTTACAATCACCTATCTCCATTTGCCTGTTGTGTGTTGACTGGCCTGTCTTATCATTTTTCTCAAGTTAAAAATGCTAAGCACTAAATTCACCACATCGCCTCCACTGCCTTTTTAAGACATATTTCTCCTTTATGATCAGACTCCAAAAGTCCAAGAAGAGCCTTCTTGTGGACTTAACACAGTGCCATTCTGGGGACTAAATGAACAGAGTCCCTGTTCTCTGTAAAGATTTAGCATTCAAAGGGAGTAAAAATGAAGGAAAAGTGTGATAAAGGGAAAGATACTCCACAACACTGATCTGAAATACACAACATTGGAAGCTTCCTCATGGTGACTGCCCAACATCTTTGAAGATCTTACTACATTTTGGAATTTTCTCACACCATGAGTCCAGTTTTTAAAGCCAGAAAATTCAAAGGGTATGGGCACCAAACCAGGGAGAACCAGTTTTCTGGCAGGAGCAGTTGGTGAGGCATTTGGTTCCTCAGCTTTGGGAGGCCAAGTCCTGGCATCACAGGTGCTGAGAAGCCATATGATTAGAGAGAAGTCCTAAGGTGTGGCTGTGTAGCCCCAGAACTCTGCTCTTTGGCACTCTCCCAGAGATTCTAGGTGTTTATTAGTATCTGTTGTTACGTTATTGTTTTCTGATTCAACTAGCGTGTGCAAATTCTGCTATTTGCAACAGAAAGCCCTGTTCAGTACACACATTAAAGCATTGAAACTGCAAATTCTCAGAAGCACAGATTAAGCATTAGGGACAAGTGGTTGATTTCAAAAACAATTACATTTATCTTTACTCTAGGGTATTTTTGCACACCAAGCTATGTTTGCCATGCTACAGAGCCACACAAAATCCACGTTTCCATGAAATGGGAATGCAGGAGCTCTTAGCTCATATGAATAAAAGTTTCACTCTGATTTCCTTAACAAGTAGTGAGTGTTTATTCTGAAAAATAATATAGGATAATTTGATGACAGTAAGTTTATGAAAACCTGTGTTTTTTCTATCCTGAGGGTAAATTTACCCAAAAATCTTAAAATGATTTTCCTAAATAGGGTTTCAAGGTCACCAAAAATCAATTTGTTATGATTATGAGTACAGCACAATCATTAGCAGGATGAGCCCCAGAATCAGCATATCTGAATTTGAGTCCCAATTCTACAACTCAGCAATTTTGTCACCTTTAGCAATATAAATCACATATCCATGCGTTAGTTTCCTTTTCTGCAAAACAAAAAAACTTATAGTACCATCCGAATTAGTTTTATAAATATTGTATAAGAAAATGTATGGAAGGTTAGCAGCACATTGCCTAGGATATATTTAGACTCAATAAATGTTAGCCATTATGATTATGAGTAATACTTTTAGCAATTATGAGGATCATGATGCCATACTACGCAAGGCCTTCTAGAATTTGGCTAAGCCCTGTCCTAGATGTCTATTTAGTAGGACCATTTAATATCAAACATCTCAGTCATTCCAAATTACTTTTGAAACTAAATTGCCCACACTCCTTGGCTGAGAAACACCCACTTGGGGGTAAGTATCCTGACTGAAAAGCTATGCAGCTCTTGATGGGTTGTTGTTGTTGTTGTTTTGTGTTTTTTTTTTTTTTTTTGCCTGAAAACAGCTTTTCTACCCAAGGCCCCTTTGAGGGCATTTTTGGCCTCAGCTTGGAAGGACAGTGAGCTACTGCAATGGCATTTACAGAGGGCCTCAGAGTTTCCAAATATTCATTTCTAGACAATGTTTCTAGCTGGGGTCCCTTTCCAGTGGCTGGGGGAAAACAAATATTTGTCTTTGGATAGGTGTGTTCCAAGCATTTAAATACTTCCCTGGGAAAATATCATCTCCTGCAAATGTTAACTTTAAAAGTTAGTTGTTTGTTTAGCAAAAAAACTGTTGCCATAAAACACAATCTTCCCAAGGTATTTCCAAACATGTATGTTGGTTTTGTCACTACTTTTACAATGTGGTTATGATGTGTTTTGGTTTGATACCTAAAGTTTCTTTTGTTTAACGTCATCATCCATTAACAATGGCTGTCACCATTGTTTGAACTGATCCTTTTGACAAACTGATGAATGTTTTCTATTATTTCCTCAGAAAAAGAAATTCTCTTATACCTATATTTATGTCTGCATACAGAGCGACCATGCATAGTTAACAGTTGAAAGCTCTGCAGTGAATGCCCAATAAATTATCTGTTCATTGGCATTGCATAAACCAGAAATTTCTAGAAACTAGCACTTCAGTTCTTTGCTATAACAATGATACTGGACATTCATAACCCTGGCTTTGTGAACCCCTTGAATCCCTTCTACAGGTACTTTAGAGTCTTTCTTCTCAAAATGCAATCTTAGAACCAGCAACATCCGCGTCATATGTGAGCCTGTCAGACACACAGAACCTGAGACCCCAATTTAGACTACTAAATCACAGTTCACATTTTAAAAGATCCTCTGCCTATTCACATGCACGTTAAATTTTGTAAAGCACAGCGTTGGGTTCATGGATAGTTGTTTAAGAACCTCTGATCTCTATTGTTCTTTCCATACTTGAGTCACAAGTTAAGTTAAATTTTCATACTATCTTCTAGAAAACCCCAATGTAATGTGTATGAATGAATACAAATTAAAGGCTAATCATTTATTCATTCATTATTTCAACAATTATTTCTTGAATTCCATTACATGTCAGGCATTGTTTCAGTCACTGGAATAAAGCCTCTATCTTCATTCTAAAGAGAGAATACAGATAATACATAGGCAAATAAAGATATAATCTGCCAGATGGTCATTAGTGTTATCAGGTAATACAGAGCGGGCAGTGGGGGGGGGCGGTGAAAGGGAATGCTGGTGGGGTGCTGCTTTTAAATGGGGTGGCCAGGGAAGCCTCATGAATAACATGGTATCTGAGCAAAGATCTGAAGGAAGTAAGGAAATGAGACCTGCACCATTGGAAGGAATTGCTTTCCAGCAGAGTAAGGTAAGGCAGCAAACACCCTCAAGCAGGAAGATGTTCAGTGCATCTGAAGACCAAGAAGAAGGCCAGATTCCCTGGAATGGGAAAGCAAGAGGGAGAAATGTGGAAGATGAGATCAGTGAGGTGGGATGAGAGTGATCATTTAAGTTCTAATAGTCACTGAACACATGTGCCAATTGCAGTGAAAGCCTTAGGAGAGAGACCTGGGGCAGTGAAAAAGCCTTTCAATTGCAGTGAAAGCCTTGGGAGAGAGACCAAGTCCAGGTGGGTTCAGTGGAGGGGAGAAGTGCCCACTCTCTTCCTCTTAGCCACAGAAAGTCTCCTCTAGAGAAAAAGATTTCCGAGGCCACTTGAAATACAACTTACTCCCATCAGAAAGCAGTTTAGTATTCTTTACTCTTCCTTTTTTTTTTTGGAATTTAGACTTAAAATATAGAGTTGCTAAGCACTGCTGGCAAAAACCAGATTCTGTTTCAGAGGGTCTGGCACATACTTGGCAGGAAACATACTAAACTGGAGTTAAATAATAATCCCATGACTGGCTATAATTCAGAGCCATATCTTAGCTACCTTTTTAGGCTTATGTTCATAATTATTCTAGACCACATTTCAACAGTATTCTAGCCATCTTCGCTGAACATCTGTTTTGGGAACTCTTCTGTCTTTGGCCAATGTGTGCTGTCATCCCAGACAACAGGCCAGATGACCAGTGCCATCTCCTTAATATTGTATGTACACGTCTTGTGTTTTTGAATCTATGCCAAGTTCCCATTGGGAGACACAAAGTTGTGGTAATGAGGGAAATGTGCTTTTCTTGTTGCCACATGTAAACCACATGAAAGAAATCATGACTATATTGCTTAAGAAGTCATGCCAGTGACTATAAAGATCAGCCCAGCCTACAAATCACAGCAATCAATTTGTACAACCTTTGTACACGGGTTAATCTAATCCATGCTAATCTCTCCATTATAGCAATGAAGATGCTACAATTACTCCTCACACAGAAAGGCTTCAATCAAATTAATGTTCCATGTCAGATCTATCTTAAACTATTTCCTCTTCTTCATCCAGAATAAAGAATGAATAAATCTGTCTGGGCTGATTGAGCCTCCCAAAGATTTTCCATCTAATCCATCCAAAAAGGAATTTGCAAGTCAAAAAAAAAGCCAAATAAAAATAAGGATAATAAATGGAGGCTGTTATCCACTTACAGATAGGTATAATCCACTTTAAGAAAATTAATTTATGAAAAGAAAAATTGAGAGATTATGATTCAGAGAAAGTTTCCTTTTCCCACTCAATTGTCAGTAGAATATCGAAGCCAGATAGGATCAGTGGAGCTCATAATTTACAAATGAGAGAATGGTGGCTGAAACAGGCAAAAAGACCTTATTCAAAGATGCACACTTCTGTGGTGGCAGAGAAAACACTAGGACCAAGGTTCCTCATCTCCCAGGTAGCTCACTCCCTTGCACACCAGAAATATCTATAGGGTGACTGTACACAGAAGCATCTCTGATTTGCACCAATATTTGTTCACAGATCATTAACCACTTGGAGGAAAAAGGGGAACTAAGAAATTTAAAGTTAAAATGGCAGGGACCTTTGCTAATTGAAAATCAATCAGAAATGAAGATAGAATGTCTCAGAAATTCTAATGCAGGTCAATAGGAAAATTGGATTCGATTTTTAAAAATTTAATTTTTACAACTCTCAGAAATATTTCTATTTGTGCCACAGGAGGCGCCCTTATAATGTCAGTGAATAATTCTAGGGAATCATTCAATCCATCTGTTCCACATTTGACCTATCTTAATTCTATAGGTGATAGGAAACACAGAGAGTGGAAAATGTTATCATTCAAAATCTGATGTTATAAAACCATAAGCCTGTTATAAAGATGATCAGCCCAAAATGTGGCTTCATGCCTACAACTGAAATAAGAAGAAGAAAGAATTCCAAGAACAAGTAAACAAGCTAGCTAACCCAAATGAGTTTTTACATTTGCCAACTTGAGTTTAGTCAATAAATTACTTCTCAAGATGTGGCAGAGCTATCATAAGCCCAAGTACAGGTCATCCATAACACGGAAATCATTTAAAAATTCTATCTCTAGTTCCCAGTAAATCCTCTGTTTATGAAGACTCATCATCAGAAAACTCTTGTAACTAGCATGGCTATGTTTTCCTAGGACATAGCAATGACCTGGGAGTATCAGAGAGCCTCAGGTGTCTGCTTATGTCTGTATCATTCTGGTACTGATGTATTCTCGTGGGTTCTTGTTTATGTTGTAATCCTCTCTAAATAAGTATATTGCACTAGCAAGAATACTTTATTCCCTAATGACTGTAGATAACATATTTTCAGTGATCTGTTTGGTATAACCTTAAGTATGCTGAAAGATCCATTGACAAACACAGCCCTCTCATTTTATAGAATAGAAAACTGAGATGTTTAATAATTTGCCTGAAGGCTATTACAGTTTATTTGTGCAAATCCAGGACAGGAACTTGGGTCTCCTGGCTCCTTATCAGCTTCTATTTCCACTATGTCAAGCTACCTCCTCTATGAGTCATCCCCACTGTAGGACAGAATCTTACTTGATCCTCCAAATCCAATTCAAATGGCCTACATTTTAACTCACCCATAATTACTAAATTGGACCAGAAGTTTAAAAGCAACTGCTTTTTCTATTACAGTGGAAATTTTGGCTCAATAACTATAAATGTCTTACTCACAACATAGCACAAAATACCAGGCTTTCCAGATTTTTTTTCCCCCCTTCTGGGCTGTCTTCGAGCAAGCGGTTTCAATGCCATGTGACACCGGAGAAAAGCCTGCAATCTGTAGCAGAATGCTTCACCAACCCAACACTTCTGACTCTCATCCAAAACTTACAGCTTATTAAGGATTTTAAGGTAATGCCAGCACACTATAACAGGCAATGTTTATTGAGCAAGCCCTCCTTCCCATGTCATTCTTGCTACCAGGTCCTTTGCACACATAGCATCTCATTTCACCTCAATCATAACCTTGAGAAGTGGCTACCATGAACCCCAATCAACAGATGAACAAACTCAGGTCAGAGATCCTTAAGAATCCGCCAAGATCAAACAGATAGTGAAAAGAAAAGTCAACACTGGAGTCCACCACTATGCTAAAATGTCCCTAAAGAGTACCAACAAGAAACAGCTCTCATTTTTCAGCAGTGGATGCACTCTGCAGGTGCTGTCCTTCCTGAGCATCCGAATTTAAGGAAATAAGTGGAAGACACTGGTAAGTCTGATAAGATTGTTAATTCTATTACATGTGTCTTCTAAATCAACTTCCAACCCATCAATCTGCAATTCTACATTTCCTCATCCACAGACCTTCCAAAGCACAGCAATAACAGTCCTCCTGCACATGCACTGTTTTAGGGGTAGTGAAACAAGGCCTTCTGCACATTGGCTTCCCAAAAACCAGTCATTTCTCCATGGGCAAAACGCACTTCAGCATAGCAGTGCTTTAGGTCATCGAGAGGATTAAATGGATTAATGTGTGCAAAGCCCTTAAATAATGTCACATAGTCAAATCTGTACACATTAGTTGCTACTATTATTATCCCTATTCTTACAAAACTAAAAGCCAAGCAACAGTGCATTTCTATGTTCAGTGTTCATCATTCAACTTACCAGCATTTATTGAGCATTGATTAGATGTACAGTTCTATAGCAGAAACTGAGGAAAAGAATAATAAAGGAAAAATCAATTCCCCTCGCTGTTCTCCAGGGTCTGGCAGTACACTTGGGGGAAGGAAGATAAATGCAGATAAGAGCAAGAACAAAAATTAACAAGCAAAAGAAACATTCCCATGCCTGGTATATATAAGGAATGAAGTGGTGGTGGTGACCAGAGAGAGGCTGGCTGGCTTCATGCTTCCACCAGGATCGCCCTAGACTAGAGGGGACATGTAGCATTGCAGAGAGTACCACAGGCAGCCGTAGGGTCAGTGCAGAGGCTCAGTAGTGGCATCGAATAATAGGAGAAAAGTGAAAAGATCCTCTGCCTCAGAGGGCAGCTGGGAACATGAATAAATCAAGGATGTCGATATGCTTTGTAAACCATAAAATTACTCAAGTTTTAGATGTGATTTCCATTGTGGATTGTTCTGATGAAGTTTTAACCAATCGTGAGTCCCAACTCACCTTGGGATTGAGAGATGCATAGTTCTCTCTCCTGGAGTTTAACCATTTATGGGGATAATAGAGTTTGGATATTTGTCCCCTCCATACCTTACGTTGAAATTTAATCCCCAATGTTAGAGGTGGGGCCTGGTGGAAGGTATCTGGGTCATAGGGGTGGATCCCTCATGAATGGCTTGGTGCTATCCTCAAGGTAATGACTGAGTTTTCACTCTATTAGTCCCCACAAGAGTCTCCCCACACACCCCCTGCCAACCTGGCTGTTAAAAAGAGCCTGGCATCTCCCCTGCTCTGTCTTCCTTCCTGTTTCACCATGTAATATCTGTTCCTTTTTCCTTCTGCCATGGGTGGAAGCTTCCTAAGGCCCTCACCAGAAGCAGATGATGTGGCACCATGCTTCTTGTATAGCCTGCAGAACTCCAAGCCAAATAAACCTCTTTTCTTTATAAATTACCCAACTTCAGGTATTCCTTTATAGCAACACAAATGAACTAAGAACAGGGGAACAATGCAGCCAGGATATTTGGGGGCACAAGGGCTAGTGCCAGCTCCCCCTCCACCATACAGGCACATGGGCCTGGGATCCAGAATGCCTGAGCCTGGGGCTCTGCCCCACGCCTGGCCAACTCTGTGACCTTGGATGCCTACTCTCTGGTCCTCAGTGTTTCCTCATCTCTACATTGGGTCCAACAACAGCTATCTCCCTAACAGGAAGTGAAGTGAACAGTTGTAAAGACTAAACAAATTAATAGATGAAAAGTTCTTGGCAGACTACCTGGCACCTCATACATATTACAGAAGTGTTTGCATTATTTTAATAAGCTGTATTACAGGTATGCTGCTGTCTGTCTTGCTCTAGCTCTTGACTGTTTTCTCCAAGACCAGACATCCGGTAGTCAAATCTTTAAGTACTGCATTCACTTGGCAGGACTTGGGATTTTGGATGTAGTCTCACAAGCACAATTAAAGGAAACAAAAGTGGGAAGTGGGTTCCAAGTCTTTGCTATTGTGAATAGTGCCGCAATAAACATACGTGTATTTCTAGTTCTAGATCCCTGAGGAATCGCCACACCGACTTCCACAATGGTTGAACTAGTTTACAGCCCCACCAACAGTGTAAAAGTGTTCCTATTTCTCCACATCCTCTCCAGCACCTGTTGTTACTATGCAGCCATAAAAAAATGATGAGTTCATGTCCTTTGTAGGGAGATGGATGAAGCTGGAAACCATCATTCTCAGCAAACTATCGCAAGGACAAAAAACCAAACACTGCATGTTCTCACTCATAGGTGGGAATTGAACAATGAGAACACATGGACACAGGAAGGGGAACATCACACACCGGGGATTGTTGTGGGGTGGGGGGAGGGGGGAGGGATAGCATTAGGAGATATACCTAATGCTAAATGACGAGTTAATGGGTGCAGCACACCAACATGGCACATGTATACGTATGTAACAAACCTGCATGTTGTGCACATGTACCCTAACACTTAAAGTATAATAATAATAATAATAATAATAATAATAACGTGGGAAGTGGGGCCTGGACCTTAACAAACAGGCCTAACAAGAGCACGGGCATGAGGGAGGAGGCTTCTCCATTGCCTCACACATTCTAATACTTGCTCAAGTTCAAGAGTTCCTATTTTTTCCCATCATTTCCAGCACAGAGGTTTGGGCATCTAAATGCAAGTCCGGCATCCTTGGCGCCCTTGACAACATTCACAGAAACCCAAAGGAGCCTTCTCAGGCTTCAGACAAGAGCCCCTGCTGGGAATTAGGAGGCACGAGGACATCTGTTTTTCAGTTTAACTATTTTTCATTTTGCATGGACATGGCCCAGTGGTTCTTGAACTTTCATGGCCTACAACCCTCTGAGGGCTTTGGCCAACCCCTCGAGTTCCACATCAACCTGTCACAAAATGACAAAACCTAAAAATTTGAGCTTCTAGTGCACTTTACAGTCAGTGCTCAGAAACAGCTTTATAGATTCAGACTGAATCACTTTCTGGCAGGCTTTCTACTATTCATTTAGTTCTCCTAACAAACTATGAAGAAGACAGCATCAGACACATTTTAAAACACAAAGACTAAAGCTTACAAAGTTGAACTGAAATGTTTCATATTCCAATAATCGCCCACTAGTAAAGTACGGATTTTTTTTTTTTTTTTTTTTGGCTCTGTCGCCCAGGCTGGAGTGTGGTGGCATGATCTCGGCTCACTGCAAGCTCCGCCTCCTGGGTTCACGCCATTCTCCTGCCTCAGCCTCCCGAGTAGCTGGGACTACAGGCGCCCACCACCACGCCCAGCTAATTTTTTGTATTTTTAGTAGAGACGGGATTTCACCGTGTTAGTCAGGATGGTCTCAATCTCCTGACCTCATGATCTGCCTGCCTCAGCCTCCGTGCTGGGATTACAGGCGTGAGCCACCGCACCCGGCCAAAGTATGGATTTTTAAAATAGATTTAAGAGGTACAAGTACAGTTTTGTTTCATTGATATACTATGTAGTGGTGAGTCTGGGCTTTTAGTGTTACCATTGTCTGAAGAGCGAACACTGTACCTACTATGTAATTTCTCAAACCTCAAACCCCTCCCACCCTCTGTGCTTTTGGGGTCCTCAGAGTCCATTATTTCCATCTTATCTATGTATACCTATTGTTTATCTCTCACTCATAAGTGAGAACATGTGATACTTGACTTTCTGTTTCTGAGTTCTTTCACTTAGGATAATGGCCTCCAGGTTCATCCCTGTTGCTGCAAAAGACATGATTTCATTCTGTTTTGTGGTTGAGTTGTATTCTGTGGTATATATGTCACACTTTCCTTATCCAGTTCTCCATGATGGACACTTAGGTGCTGATGCCATGACTTTGCTATTGTGAATAGTACTGTGATAAATATATGAGTACAGGTGTCTTTTTTTTAATAAAATGATTTGTTTTCTTTTGTGTAGATATCTGGTGGTGGGATTACTGGATTGAATAGTAGTTCTATTTTTGGCTCTTTGAGAAATCTCCACACTGTTTTCCATAGGGGTTGTACTAATTTACCTTCCCACCAACAATGTATAATGGTTCTGTTTTTTCTGCACCCTCATCAACATCTGTTGGGGTTTTTTTGTGTGTGACTTTTTAATAATAACTATTCTGGCTGGCATAAAATGGTATTGCATTGTGGTTTTAATTTGCATGTCTCTGATTACTGATGGTGTGCATTTTTTCATGTTTGTTGACAACTTGCATATCTTCTTTTGAGAAATGCCTGTTCATGTACTTTAAAGCCCCCTTTTAATGGGATTGTTTTTTGTTGTTGTTCTTGTCTAAGTTCCTTGCAGACAACTGGGACTTAATTTAAATAAAAAGCTTCTGCAAAGCAACAGAAATAATCGACAGAGTGAGGAGACAACCTACAGAATTGGAGAAAATATTTGCAAACTATGTATCTAACAAATGATTAATATCCCGAATCTACAAGATTTGGATTTGACCTCAGGCTGACTTGACCCCCGACTATGCCAGATACCTCTATTCTCTTTCACCCATTCAAAAACTATTAATCAAAAACCTGTTCTGTGCCAGACACTATAGGCATGGGATGCAGCATGAAAAAGACAATGTCACTGCTCTCAAGAAGGTTACACTCTAGACAGGAAGGCAGGAAATAAGCCAACAAATAAATATATATTATGATCTAAGATATATAAGAGTCATGAAGAAAAATAAAGCATGGTGAGGGATAGAGAATAAGGAAAGAATGAGGGAGTGATTATATGTTGATCATAAATGAAGTAGGGGAGTCAGGCAAAAATCTAGGGGAATATGAAGTGCCCAGTAGAGGCAACCACAAGTGCAAAGGCCCTGAGGAAGATCCAAAAAAAAGTAAAAACCCCAGTGTACTTGGAGGAAAGCCAGCAAAGGGGAGAGTGGCAGGAGGTGAAGTTGAAAAGACTGACTCAGGCCAGAACACACTTGGTTCCTGTGAGCCATAGCAAGCCATTTGTATTGCATGTACTTCTTTTTTTTTTTTTAATTTTAACACAGCTCATTTATTTAGTTATTTGACAAATATTTATTGTCAAATAAATATACCCAATGCAGATTTGTAAAACACAGAATCTGTCCTCAATAAATTCAAAGTAGAGAAAGGATGAAGATACGTAAATTACTATGATACAAGGTAGAAAACTGATACATGGCATAAAATATACAAATACTGTGTCACAAGAAACTCAGAGAAGGTAACTTTTATCAGCTGGGGGGATCATTAAACATCTCCTGAAGGATATTCGAATGTAAAATCTGGATTTGAAAAGATAGGAAGGACTTAGATACAGAGAGAGAAGACCTACAGGTAGAAGATATTATTGCTTGAAGCTAAGTAAAAGCATGCACTTCTAAGAGAAAACTGCCAAAGGCTTTGTGATTGGAATTATATTTTCAACAGAATCTTAATTTTAAAAGATCCCTCTGGCTGTTGTGTGGAGCACCGACTATGGAGGAGCAAGAGTCAATGCAGGAACCTAGTTAGGAAGTCAATTTAGTAGTTTGGATGAAAGACTATGATGGTTTGAGCTAGGTTTTTAGTTGGACTCATAACATATTTTGACAGTTTTCTTCCTGGTATGAAATTACAGTAGTCCTTGATGAATTCTTTTGGAAGAAATTCTTTTTGAAATCCAGTTTGAGGAATGCTGAAACTCAGATGAACAGGACTCCTTCACTCTGACACTAGGAATAAATGATCATGACTTAAATGTGATGTTATCACCCAAATGACAGTGCATCAAGCACATGATGTAGCAGCAGGATGACAGTGAGCACTGAGCCATGCTGACAGTGCCACACTTTCCCCTTTTTAAAAGGTGAAAGCATTTACTTTCTTTTACCCCCCCATGGGCCAATAACAGAGCAAGTTTATCTTTCTATAAAAATAGGTTCCACAACCCTAAACTTTAAAAAATAATTACAGGTTTCCAACCTTTCTGCATTAGAGCAGACTTCCATACTGTCAGCTCAGTCTGAGCCAGGATCTTCATAGATGGACATATCATACAGTAAGTCTGCTGCTTTTTGGGCAAAACTCTCTTCGAGGTATTCAAGTGCTATTGGTACTACCTTTATGCATAGGAGATTACATTGTATAGAGATTAAAATGTATGACTGAACAACATCACTAGACTCACAAGCCTGTGCTCTAAATTAAAGGTGGCTTGTTTGGTATGTCTGCAGTGGACAATGGTTTGACTCCCACATCTCAGTCCAGAATTTTTTAAGTTCCCCCTTTGCCATTACAACAACACAGTCTGCTTCAGAGCCTTTTATATCTACCTGATTTTGCTAATAAGGAAGGAAGCAGAAAACATTTTCATGATCATGTTAGGAGTGAGAAGTAAATCCAGTACCAGATCCCAGGTCTTCTCACCTCCCATGCCAGGACTTCCTTGATCAGACCAACCTACTTTCCATCCTGACACCTAACTTCCCAGAGGGTCCTAGAAGCCCAAGGCAATTTTATTATTTAAAAAAAAAAAAGTTACTAGAAGAGAATAGATACTACTAGCAGATGGAAGCATTGCCGAGAAAATCTGAAGGAAAATAAGCCTGGGTTTATTCCTCAACCTTGTGTTGAATCTGTCCACAAAGGCATGTCCCTTCAGTAGGTCAACAGCCAAAATAGATGGAGCCTTTACTGCATAGAGAGTCTTGGTGATGAAGAACAGAAGACAGGACTTTCTGTGGGAGAGGCAGGATGAACAAACACAAATACACAACAGTAGCACATATAGGTACAGAAACGTGACAAGAAACACCGGATCATCACAGAAAATCATTTAAAGAAGACAAAAGTTTGACAGCTTTGAAAAGGCAGAGAGATCATTAAAGATAGCTTTTCCCAATGTGGAAGAGAAAATAACCCAAACACAGTTAGTCAATTGTGTGCATCAAGACTCACAAATGGGATAAAAACTTTATGTACTCAAGAAGTTAAATAAAATAATGAATGATCTGGAAACCATGCGCTTATAATGTTGAATAATTGCCTTCAGGTAACAGTTTTGAACAGGCCTGACCTAGGTTTTATCCAAAGTAAGTATCACTAGAAAAGCAGAGTTAACTTTCAAAACACATACTGGTATCTGAATCAGTACAACATCCACACGTATTTTTGCACTGTGCTTGTATTTTTCTGTCCAATGTGCTGAAACAGTACCCTTCATGGAGAAAAGCCAAGTATAGGAGAAAGTCTAAGTGAGGAACAAGAGACACCTGAGGGTGTGTACCCTCAGGTACCAAGAAGATTGGCTCTGGCACTCTCTGAGAAAATAATTCTGAAACTACAGCACACACCATTCTTTGGCTTTGTAGGTTTTTTAGAACTTGGGCACTCCTCATGATTTGGTAACAATTATTACCTTTCTGTTTTCCTATAACTCTCAGCACATTCTTGACACATACAAAAATGAATAGATATATTCATATTTTATTCAGCTGAAAATTAGTCATCATAGCAATCCTGGGAAAACTGGTAACCTGTTCTTCATGCTTCTAGAAATTCATTCCACATGGAATTAAGTCTTAAATGATACAGATACACTTTCAGATTCATATATTTAGGAAAAAACAGTAAAATGTAATTTCAGTAATAGCCCCAAATTGGTGGAAAAAACCCAGATGCCCTTCAATGCACATGAATGGATACACAATCTGTGTTACATCCATAATATAGAATCTTACTCAGCAATTGAAACACACAACTTAGATAAATCTCAGGTGTTATGCTGAATGGGAAAAAAAGTCAATCTCAAAAGGTTGCATAGTTATTATTCTATTCATATAACATTATTGAAATGACAAATTTTTAGTGATGGAGATTAGTGGCTGCCAGGTATTAGGTTGGGGAAAGGACAAGACTACAAAGGGACTGCACCAAAGAGTTCCTTTGGGATGATTGAAGAGATCTCCATTCTGATTGTAGTGGTGGTTACACAAATCTATACATGTGATAAAGTTTCAGTGAACCATATGCTATAAAGGAAAATGATTGCATGTAAAAACTAGTGAAATCTGGAAAAGATCTATGGTTTAGTTAATAGCATTTATCAATGTCGATTTCCTGGTTTTGATAATTGTGCTATGATTATGTTATATGCTTTCCATGATGGACACTAGGTAACAGGGACTGTGGGAACTGTCTGTAGCATTATTGCAATGCCTATGTATGTGTAAAACTATTTCAAAATTCACAAAACAAGTTTATATATATATATATGTTTATTATACTTTAAGTTCTAGGGTACATGTGCACAACATGCAGGTTTGTTACATATGTATACATGTGCCATGTTGGTGTGCTGCACCCATTAACTCATCATTTACATTAGGTATATCTCCTAATGCTATCCCTCCCCCCTACCCCCACCCCACAACAGGCCCCGGTATGTGATGTTCCCCTTCCTATGTCCAAGTGTTCTCATTGTTCAATTCCCACCTATGAATGAGAACATGCAGTGTTTGGTTTTTTGTCCTTGCGATAGTTTGCTGAGAATGATGGTTTCCAGCTTCATCCTACACCATGGAATACTATGCAGCCACAAAACAAGTTTATAAAAACATGTAACTCCACTCCTCCTCCACTTTCCTCGACCATTTCAGTACCAGAACCATCACACTGCAGCAACTTGACCTTTACCAGCGTAAATGACAAAACAAAAAGAATATTTGTATTCTGCTACAAATATTTTTGAATTCAGGGTTTTACTAGAGGTTTAACTATAAATAATTTAGTATCAGAAGTTTTTCTGAACTCACATGTGTGTGTACCTTTCTAACTCAAGGCACAGGTGACACAATGTCAAAGATAAAACATCTCTTTGGATTGCTGGAAACTTTTTCACGATAACCCCAACCTACCCGCCAAGCCTCAATAGCTGTCCTGTATTCACAAGATGACTTCACGTTTTCCACTCTATTTTTAGCCTTAAGACTCTAGGATACAGTCTGCCTTTCTCTCCTTTCCACAGATGCCAACACCTATTTTCTGGAGTATTCTCTCTTCCCAGTACTCCTGAATATGTCTGAATAAGACATAACCCTGGAGCTTTGCTGACCCTGGACATAAACACCCCAGAGTGTTTCCCCTTAGGGTTTGCTGTTTCTCATTAAAAAGAAGTTAAAACATTACCGATTACTTCATAAATGTTTTCAGTGAAGTTGTCCTTTGTCTATTTCCTTGCTTCCCTTTCTAAAGATCCATACAACTTGGTTGCCTCTGAGCTCTTTTCTTACTGATAATTCCCACTCTCAGCCTTCTCAGTCACAGGAGACACCTATTATAAATTAGTTCACCATTGGTGTCCTTAGTAATTCACAAGTCGGGAGACTCTTCTGTGCACCCCTACTTCAACGGGACTCATCCTCAACATCAGAGATTCCTCCCCCTTATCCCTTAAATATGCACCTTTGGCATATTTTCTGCCTTGTCTTTTTCATTTTCTTAGCTCCTACTCTTGATTCTGCCTAATGCCACCCTTTTTTTCTGCGCCCAATGAAAAATTATATCCCAGCATGGGCTGCCATAGTTCTAGTAGCTGACAACCAAAGAAAGTGGACAAGCTGCAGCAGAGACCTAGAAGCCATTCCCTCTTGAAAACTGTCTTTCTGGCCCAACTTGGGTCAGCACAGAATATGTGGCCTCATAGTTCATAAAACAATGAATGAGCTTTAACTAGAGCTCTCTGACAATGAGATAGGCAACCTTGCAAGATGAGCTGTGACAGAAGTCAAAGATACTAAAAGAAACCCTGAAAATAAATAGCAAGTCATTAAAAACCCATGTAAATTATTGAAGTATTTATAGGTAAAATGAAATAATGTTTTGGATTTGCTTTACAATATTTCAGCAAAAAATGTTATGAATGGGGGGAATAGATGACACAAAATTGGCAAAATATTGAGAAATTGTTAAAGCAGGGTAAGGAGTACATGTTCTCTCCCGCCTTTTGCATACTTGAAATTTTTTTTTATAATGTGATGTTTCAAAATCTCATGCAATTGCATCTGCACTCACCCAGTCCAACTATGAGATACTCCATGGTTAGACACTGAACCTGGCACTATTGAAGGTAGCTGGCATCCAGAGAAAGTGGAACAGAGTTTAAGATAACTGTGGATTCCAGGAAATTCCATAAATGTTGACTCTTTCTATGACAGTGTCTTTCTCTTCACTGAGATATTATTTGTGCTCACAACGGGAGCCGATTCTTCTGATGAACCCAAGTTTGCGAACATTTAGGAACATCAAGTCTCTATGTAAGAAGGAGAAACTGTACTTAGGGTTCCCAAAAATTCAATATCTTGAAGAATAAGACTGAGTCTAAAGGAATTCCACTAGAAATCATAACGTGAGAAACTATGGCTAGTATGTGTTGGATCTGATTTTTCAATGTGTAAACCGCTCCCTGAGAACTGAGTACCAGCAGATAGTTGATTTACTCTTCTCGGTAATTTGAACAGTGTTTGACAAGTTATAACTTCAGTGGGCTAATATTCCAGTCATCTTCACAGATGATGCACCAATCATCTTCCAGAGAGCTTAAGTGGTAAACTAATTCAGCTGATTACCATAGCAACTCAAGATAAGGTGGATATTTTTCTATTTATCCAAAGACCTTGGTAAACAAGATTATTCTGAACTGTTGTGTAAACTGCAGGTCTGCTTCACTCTAAGCAGCAGATATGGTTCTTTCCAGAATATAAATAAGCTGAATTTTTATTTTCTATATGGGAAATATCAGCTGTCTAAAGTCATTATTAAATTATTTTGTAAGGCACATAATCTCAAGTGCAGCAATCCCCATTAGCATAGTGAGTTGATGACATCATTTAGGGTAAAAAAAAATATAACTCCTTCTCTCTCCTGTTCTACTTCTTTGAATCTCTGATGTAATAGGTTATCTGTTCTGATGAAAGTATATCCTAAGAAGATACTCCAGCTGTGCAATATCTTAAATATGATAGAGAAGACAAATGTGGACTTGATGGTGGTTCTTGTTCTTGTGTTAATTGTTATAAGATTAAGGAATTTGACTGGTGTTGGACAAACACAGAAAATTTCTTTTATAAATGTGATAATTTGTATTTAAGTGTATATCATTTACTTATGAAGATTACTTAAGTTTTTTTTTTTTTTTTTTTTTTTTGAGAAAGAGTTTTGCTCTTGTCAGCCAGGCTGGAGTGTAATGGCACAATGGCACGATCTTGGCTCACTGCAACCTCCACCTCCAGGTTCAATCAATTCTCCAGCCTTAGCCTCCCGAGTAGCTGGGATTACAGGTAGCCGCCACCACGCCCAGCTCATTTTTGTATTTTTAGTAGAGACGGGGTTTCCCCATGTTGGGAAAGCTGGTCTGGAACTCCTGACCTCAAGTGATCCACCTGCCTTGGCCTCCCAAAGTACTGGGATTACAGGCAAGAGCCACCGTGCCCGGCTAAGGTTTTCTTAATTGTACTACTTTATACATTGTGGCTTACTGTGGTGAAAATACACAAACACAGGAGTTAGAATAGATGCAAAGTGAGGGAATGTTCAATGTTCCTGTTAAACCAAGAATATAAATGAGCATACATACAACACTGGGATATTAGAAAAAGGAAAATATAATTTTTCCATTGTTAAAAGAAAATAGGACTGTAGTTTACTCAGAATGACTACCTGATAACTAAATGTTCTGCCACACATTTTAACAAATTAATCAACAAATAAAACATCTGCAGTTTGTGCCAGTGAAAAATATCAGTGTTTTTGTTCTACACTTCTGTTCCTGGGATCTCTATAAAATCAGCCAAGGCACAGCCTGCTAATAATGGGGCTTTAATATATTAAAGCCTACTCATAACGGGGGTCATGAAGAATGTCATTCTTTTCTTCATGTTAAGAGGAAGACCAACTTACAGCAAGCCCTTGAAAGAAATAAAAAACGACCTGCTGCTTTCTCCCTTTAGGATACAAATCCAGTAAGTGTTTGAAAACTTTTATAAAACAGTCTCTCTTGATCCATGAAAACAAGAAGTAAAACATCCTGGAAGGATAGAAATGCTTCACGGAATATTCAGATGACCATGTGGAACAAAAGGAGAAGCTTTTGCCCAAGAGAGCTAAGTATATATATGTATGAGATGTCACGTTCTGCTCTAAGGAGCAAGATCATAACAAGTGGTAATCTCATACTCAGTAGCCTTTTTAAAAATAAACATAAATATATTCAAATAAGAATTATTTAATTAAGAGGGAAAAACTCAACTAAAGTCTAGAGTATTGCTTGTGGCAGAAAAATCACTAAAGCTAAACATAGATGTATGGTGTTCATGTTTCCCAAATCAAAAATTAAAACATCACCAAAAATGAATTGGACAACTTCAATCAGAAATATCCTGGAAAATCTGGGATGCATCACTGTTATTCTTTGGCTTATTTTACCAAACTGTTTATCTATTTTTCAGGAACTGACTCTACTGACATTTCCTAGGGGTTTGCACAGGGGCTTGTTGTCCTTCCTCTCAAGTGAATGCTGAGTAAGTTCCAGCTTCCCATAGGAACATTTGGTTCCTCTGTTTCTCCTAATCCCACCCCAAAACATATACACTTTTTTCTTTCCAAAGAAGTCATTGTTCCTTTCTCATTCCAGGGTTTTTACTAGCCTGAACACAGGCTAGTAACAGAGGGGTGAAGACACTTATCTACGACAGCACAGGATACAACTCAGGGGATCTTTTTAATGTGGTAGGTTGAAGTGTGTCTCCTCCCATGTAAATACTAAGTTATCTTTCAAGGTCTAATAGATGTTTCAGAATCTCCATAAAAGCTTTCTTACTATTACTGGTATGTTAATGTGTGTGTGTGTTTTCTTGGTGGAACTAGATGTATACTTGTCTCTTGCCTGTTCCTGAATGAGGAGTGTAGGCTTAGTATGTTCTCATATCAGCATGTTCTCTAGGGAAATATATGTGTTCCTCCTTGCCAAATGATTTATTGTGGTAAAGCAATAAATGATAAAGGAAGACTATAAAAATCTGGGGAAAACTCTCACATTAATTACTATCTATAAATCTATTATATTGACTAAGCATTTCCTCTATCAAGTCACCTGATCATCACTGCAGCTATTTTTCTTCTATTTGTAAATGAAGAAACAGACTCAAAGAGAATATGATCTCATTATGCAAAGGATAGAAGGAGCCAGGAGTAAAACCCTGGCCTTATAAAAGAGCCGGGAGTAAAATCTTGGCCCAAATTCTGACCTCTTTTCCATGATGCAGAAAGTTTTTCTTTTCTCTATTCACAACATTGTCTTAAAATTTAAGGTGGACTCCTTTCTAGCAAAGCATACAGAGGAACACAGAGTGATATGAAAACACTTGCCCATGTGAAGGCAGCTAGAGTGCAGAAGAGTTTCCAAGTTTGGAAAACTACACAGGATATAGAAAAAGTATTTGCCAAAATTCAATACTCACTCCTGATAAAAACTCTCAGAAACACAGGCATAGAGGAGAACTTCAGTTTGATGAAGAGTATCTACAAAAAACCTACAGCTAACATTACACATGATGATAAAAGACTGAATGCTTCCTTACTATTGTCAGAAACAAGACAAGCATTTCTGCTCTCACTGCTTTGATTCAATATAGTACTGGAAGTTCTAGCCAGTCCAAGAAGACAAGAAAACGAAGTAAATGGTAGACTGACTGCAAAGAAAGAAAGAAAACAGTCCCTACTTGCAGATGACAGGTTTTTCTGTTTAGAAAAGCCTAAAGAATCTACAAAAAAAGTGCGTAGAACTAATAAGTGAGTTCAGTAAGGTTGCAAGATACAGGATAAACATACAAAATCAATTGTGTTTCTATATACTAGCAATATATATGTGAACACCAAAATTAAAAACAGTAACACTTATATTCACTCAAAAACTAAAAATACTTAGGTATAATAAATATAACAATAGTTCTAACTTGTATGCTGAAAACTATAAAAGACTGATGAAATAAATAAAAGAAGATGTAAGTAAATGAAGATACATATTGTGTTCATGGATTGGAAGATTTAACATAAAAAACATGTAAATTCTCCCATAATTGACATTACAAGTTTAACAAAATTCCTATAAAATATCTCAGCAAAATATTTTGTATATATAGATTATTCTAAAATTCATATGATGAGAAAAATTAGAATTGCTAAATATATTTGAAAAAATTAATTATGAAGTGGGAGGAATCACTCTATCTAACTTCAATACATATTATACTACATCATTCCATTTATATAACAATCTTGAAATGACATAATTATAGGAACAATAGTTGCCAGGGGCTAAGTAGGGAATGGTGTCAGGAGGGAAGTCATCGTGGCCATAAAAGCACAAAATGAAGGATTCTTGTAGTGATGAAAATGCCATGTATCATGACTATATCAATGTCAATATCCTGATTGTGACATTGTATTATAGTTTTGCAAGATATCACCATTGGGGCAAACTGAGTAAAAGATACAGGGTATCTCTCTGTATTATTTCTTTTAACTGCATGTCAATCTACCATTATCTCAAGTTGATTAAAAACAAGATGAGGAGGAATTGACTAGTCAAAGACAGGAGGCAAGACTAATCTCAGAAAAGAAAACAACATGTACAAAATCTCCTATTCTTTATTCATCCTATCTCCATCCTTTATCTTTTATGTACACTCAGAATTCCAGAACTATCTTTTTCTTTCTTTTTTTTTTTTTTTTTTTTTGAGATGGAGTCTCACTCGGTCACCCAGGCTGGAGTGTGGTGGCACAATCTTGGCTCACTGCAACACTGCAAGCTCTGCCTCCCAGATTCACGCCATTCTCCTGCCTCAGCCTCCCAAGTAGCTGGGACTACAGGCACCCGCCACCACACCCAGCTAATTTTTTGTATTTTTAGTAGAGACGGGGTTTCACCGTGTTAGCCAGGATGGTCTCGATCTCCTGACCTCGTGATCCGCCCACCTTGGCCTCCCAAAGTGCTGGGATTACAGGCGTGAGCCACTGTGCCCAGCCAACTATCTATTTTTAAATGCCTCTTGCATCCCTTTATTTCCATTCTCACATCTAGCATCCCTAATCAAATAGTCATACTTTAGTACTTGAGTTAATAGAAAAACCATTACTTGGTTTCATGATACAACATTTTTCCTTGTATTTTTCTGACAGTTGAAAGTTTTTAAACATGGAGAGGGGGAAGCTAAACAGAGAAGTCCTGCTTTGGAGTGTGCTCCCAATCTGGTGTGGACCCAGCTTGTAGATGCAACAAACTGTTAAATGGTATCTAAATGGCAATGACAAATTGTTGGGTACCAGAAAAGTGTTTTTCATCTAACTAAATGTAGGTCATAATAATATAATAATAGCAACTGAGATTTTATAAAATGTCATATATGCATTTAATGAAAGTATAAGCAAGTAAGATCAAATTCCACAGAGAAATATTTTAATATTTCATCATTATATGTGTTGTTTGCTGTAGGTTTATTGTAGATTTCCTTTATCAAATGAGAAATATCCCTTCTATTCCAAGTTTGCTGAGAGATTTAATCATAAATAGGAGTTACCTTTTTTTCAAATGCTTTTCAACATCTATTGAGATGATTATATGGTTTTTCTCCTTTATTCTGTTAAATATGATGACTTGCACTACTGGTTTTCAAATATTAAACTAACCTTGCATTCCTTGGTAAATTTGTCTTTATGCATATCACTGGGTTTAATTTTCTAATGTTTTATTATGAATTTTTATGTCTATGCTCATAATGTTATTGGTCCATGATTTCTTTTCTAATAATGTCCTTGTCAGGTTTTCATGTCAAGTAATGCTAGCCTCATAAAACAAGCTGGGAAGTGTTCTTTTCTCCATTATTTTCTTAAATAAATTGCATAAGATTAGTATCTTTTTTTCTTAAATGTTTAGAGAATTAATGAAGCTATCTGGATCAAGAATTATTTATATGGAAAGTTTTAATGATTACTATATTATCTGACCTCATCACTGCTATCCAACATTGTAACTAGAGGCCCTAGCCAGAGCAATTAGACAGAAAAAAAGTTTAAGGCATAACTACGATCTAGAACCAGAAATACCATTTGACTCAGCAATCCCATTACTGGGTATATACACATAGGCATATAAATCATTCTACTATAAAGACACATGCACACGTATGTTTATTGCAGCACTATTTACAATAGCAAAGACATGGAACCAGTCCACATGCCCATCAGTGACAGACTGGATAAAGGAAATGTGACACACATACACCATGGAATACTTTGCAGCCATAAAAATGAATGAGATAATGTCTTTTGCAGGTATATAGATGAAGCTGGAAGCTATCATCCTCAGCAAACTAAAACAGGAACAGAAAACCAGACACCACATGTTCTAACACATAAGTGGGAGTTGAACAATGAGAATACATGGACACAGAGAGGGGAATAACACACATCAGGGCCTGTTGAGGGGAGGGAACTTAGAGGACTGGTCAATAGGTGCAGCAAACCACCATGGCACATGTATACCTATGTAACAAACTTGCATGTTCTGCACATGTACCCTTTTTTTTAGAAGAAATTTTTAAAAAAAGAAAAGAAATTTACAAGGACACATTTTTAACTCAAAATAAACTTTTTCAATGCTATACAAAAAAAATTGTCAAAGATGTTAAACTGCCTTTATTCACAGAGGACATAATGGTGCACATAGAAAGTCCTATGAAACATACAAGGACATAGAAGCTACCTCATTTTATTGTTCTTGAAAGATACTGTATTTTTTACTCATTAAATCTTTGTGGCAACCCTGCATTGAGCAAGTCTATCAGCATCATTTTTCCAACAGCATGTGCTTCCTTCATCTCTCCGTGTCACATTTTGGTAATTCTCACAATATTTCAAACTTTATTTTTATCATTACATTTGTTATGGTGATCTGTGATCAGTGATCTTTCATGTTACTACTAAAATGGTTTTGGGGCACCACAAATCACTCCCACGCAAGATGGTCAACTTAACAAATATTATGTGTGTTCTAACTGCTCCACCAACTGTCTGTTCCTTATCTCACTCCCTCTCCTCTGGCCTCCCTATTCCCTGCGACGAAACAATAGTGAAATTAAAACAATTAATAACCCTCCAGGAACCTCTAAGTGTTCAAGTGAAAGGAAGAGTCACACAACTTTCACTTTAAATCAAAATATTAACGTTTACAAGGGTTTGGACAAAGGCGATTCCAATCTGCATAGGTAACTTTGAGGGGTTCAGGATTTCAGAGGAGGAAGTAACTGCTACTAACCATTAAAAACAAGTTGAAAGTTAAATTTAAAATTCTATACAATTTACAGTATCAAAGACTAGAAAATGCTTGTGAATACATTTAATAAAAGACTCAGGATATCTTCACTGAAACTACAAAATATTGGTGAGATAAATTAGTGATGATCTAAATAAATTGAGAGAGATAATAGACTCATGGGTTGCAAAACTAAATGTTGTAAACATATTAATTCTCCCTAAATTAACCTATAGACTCAAAGCAATACCAATCAAACTTTGAGCCAGCTTTTTAAGAAATCGATAAGCTGATGTTAAAATTCATATGTAGATTTAAAGGATTTCAAATTGCTAAAACATCTTAAAAAAGAAAAACAAAGAGAACGTATGCTAACTGACTTTAAAATTTAACTAAGAGTATGATACTGGCATAAGGTAGACAAATAGACAACAAAATATGGAGTCCATCAATAAACTCACCCTTATATAAGTGACTTCTGGCTTTTGTAAAAGGCACCAGTGCAATTAAATGTGGGGAGAAACATCTTTTTCATAAATGTACTAGAATAAGTGGATATGTGTATGAAAAAGAAATTAATCTTGACCTTATACTATACATGAAGATTTACTTGAGATGGATTATATAAGCCATAAATGTATAAGCTAAAACTCTAAAGATCCTAGAAGAAAAAAAAAGAGATTATATCATAAACTTGAGAAGGCAAACATTTCTTAGACAGTATGCTAAAACTAATGATAACAGAAAACACTGATAAAATAGGGTTTATCAATATTTTAAAATTATTCTCTTCAAAAGACATCCTTTAAGAAATTGCAAAGGCAAGCTACATTCTGGGAGAGGACTATTCACAATTCCCATATTAGAATCATATCCACAATATGTAAGGAACATGTATGAAATCTATAAGAAGACAAATTCACTTTTAAAATGAGTGAAAAGACATAGATATTTTACAAAAGAAGATGTGTAAGTAGCCAATAAGCAGAAGAAAAGTTATTCAACATCATTATTCATCAGAGAAATGCCATTTAAAACCACAGTGAGTTACTACTACACACCCTTTAATGTATTAAAAAGGTAAATAACATTAAAGCATTGGCTAGAACACAGAGTATCTCATTCAGTGGGTAACAGGTAGTGAAGAATGGTATAACCAATTTGGAAAACTAACCACTTCTCATAAAGCTAAATATGCACCTGGCTTATGCTCTAGCTGTCCCATTTCTAAGTACTCACTCAAGAGACATTAAAGCCAATTGGCATAAAAAATTGTACATGAATGTTCATGGCACCTTCATTCATAATATTCCCAAACTGGAAACAACCCAAATATCCATTGTGTGGCACACTCACACAGTGGAAGATATAAACTACTAGTACATGCAACAACTCAGATAAATCTCAAAACAATTACACCAAGCTAAATAATCCAGGCACTTCATCCATGTCCTGAAAAGGACATGAACTCATCCTTTTTTATGGCTGCACGGTATTCCATGGTGTATATGTGCCACAGTTTCTTTATTCAGTGTATCATTGGTGGGCATTTGAGTTGGTTCCAAGTCTTTGCTATGGTGAAGAGTGCTGCAGTAGACATATGTATGCATGTGTCTTTATAGGAGAATGATTTATAATCCTTTGGGTATATACCCAGTAATGGGATTGCATCATTCTCAGCAAACTAACACAGGAACAGAAAACCAAACACTGCACATTCTAAGTCATAAGTGGGAGTTGAACAATGAGAACACATGGACACAGAGCGGGGAACAACACACACTGGGGCCTTTTGTGGGGTAGGAGTCTAGGGGAAGGATAGCATTAGGAGAAACACCTAATATAGATGACAGGTTGATGGGTGTAGCAAACCACCATGGCACGTGTATACCAGTGTAACAAACCTGCACGTTCTGCACATATATCCCACAACTTAAAAGTATAATAAATAAATAAATCCAGGCACAACACAGTACCCACTGTATGTTTCCATTTATATAAAGTTCAAGAACAGCTAACACTAAACTATAGTGACAGAAATCAGTGGTCGCCTCTATGAGTGATAGAGGAGAAGGAGGAGCGAGGGGCACGAGGAATTTTCTGAAAGAATGGGAAGGTGCATAAAGAAATTTCTAGAGTGACAGAATTCATCTGTATCTTAATGAAGTTTTGTTCACAAGTATATACACCTGTCAAAATTTATTGAACTTAATACTTTAACTCTCATATTTTATTATATGTATAAATTATATCTCAATAAAAATGTGATACTATCGTGTGTTGATAACAATTGACATCATCTCTTTTCTTCCCTCTGGTCTTCTGAATTCCCCCTCTACAGGGTCCTACTACAGGACATAAACTGAGGAAAGTATAAGTTAAAATAAGATTTCTTCAAGTCTTATCTTCATGCAAAATTCAGAATTTAATTTCTTGAGTCTTGGTGTGGCATTTTTTAGGCTGCCCATGAGAAAACCAGGAAAACTGTATATTACTTATTCGCTTTTCTAAAATCATCCCCAGCACAAATGGTCATTTTATTTTAGAATGTAGCACAGTGAAATGTAAAACTATTGTCCTGATTTAGTGGAGTTGTTTTTTTAGCCAATGTGACAAATTCTACATTATCTGAAACAATAACAGAACTAGGACTGAGATTTGTGAAAGCCAAGAATAGCTCTTAACTGAATGATGAAAATAAATTTCAACCCCCTTCTATGTCAGGCTTAAAACAGAGCTGGCAACCAAAAACTTAAGCAACATTTTTTTCATCTCCTTATCTTTACCCACCTTTTGGTAAAGAGTAGTATAAGAGGGAGAAAATCTGTGAAAAAAAAGGACAACAAATTTCCAGTATTGAGACAGCCTGAAAATGTTCCCAATCTTAAACATCTCAAAGCATATCCCAGAGATGTGGCTTTATTTACTCCTATTCTTGTAAAAGAAGTGCTGCAAAAATCCAAAGGATGCCTATAACTTTGCAATTGCAAGAGAATGGTGATATTGAATGCGGATCACACTTTGAATATGTCTGGCCCCTTGTCTTCATCGGTTTGGCTAATGTATTGCTAATACCCTGACCCAATGGACTGAAACCTCGATGTTTGCTAAAAGAAGATGACTGCTAAGATACCAAAATGGAAATAAATGCACAAGCAAAGCAACAAGATGGAAGCCAGGCTTAATGGACTCATCAAATTTATTAAGCATGACCCTTCTTCCTTCAGAAACTCTTAACTATATATGGGCACCAGTCAAACAGATAACATGTTTTTTAGTCTTTGAAGCAGTAACATTTTTAATTAATCCTTTTGGCTGTTTGTTTCTAATAGTAGTAAAAGGGAAATAAAACAGACCATAAAGTAAATCCCGAGAAGACCAGATGGAGAGATGTTTTAAGGATAACAGACATTAATATTCTGTCATCTAAGCTTGGAAGAAGGCACAGTTGTAGAGGAGGAGTTTACTACCCTTTCCCACCCATGTAGCTCTCTGCTTTCCATGATGGGCAGACAGTGTCCATCATTAATGTAACTCAGCATTCCTCAGTCAACAGGGTCAGCTTAGGAAAAAGCTGTGCCCAGGAGGTTGACTTCAGTGACTTCTCTGGTCTTCTTTCAGCACAAAACAAGCTGTGCCCCTTCCTCCTTTGCCCTTAACAGACCTGCTTCCTGCTAGTCACCTGGGAAAAATCTCATAATCAGTTTCACAGAGATGAGTAAATAACAGATCGGATGTTATGAATGTGTCATCAGAGATAATTTTTTTATGACAATCAATAGTATGTTTGTAATGAGTAAATGAAACAAAAGGCTGATGTTCTTTGTGTGAAATGTGAGACATGAATTGAGACTTCAGTTGTCTCCTCTCAATTGTGTAAGCCTACACAGGGGAGGGAGGATGAAGATGTTATGACTGTAAGGATCTTGCAGATTGTGTTATATAAACAATGCTTTGCATGGATTTAGATTTCTAGCTAATCAAACAGAGGGGTATGTAGATATAAGGTGCTAAAATAAATAATTTCAGCTTCTCTCTTGAGCTGATATTGCCCTAACAGATTTTCTTCCCCTTTTGGTCTTCTTAACCACCATAAACAAGCTTGATCCTATGGGAAAATCTTTTTCTAGCATCAAATAAAGCCTTCTGGAGCAAATACTTCAGGGACTGAGAAGATAATTGTGATTCGCTTCTCACATTGCAGTTGGTGATGGGGTAGAATGCAGAGTAGGAATTCCCTCTCTCTCAGAACAGTGGACACCCCTGGGAGCAAGTAAATACTCACTGCTGCAGTGCAGTGGAACCCCATGACCCAGCGACAGTATTTGGCCAATTTTTCAAATGTATAGTCAGGTATACTGGTTAATCATATGTAAAGCCCTAGGAAGCAGAGCAAGGATTCATTAAGCCACAGGCAAGGTTAAATAAAGTACTTCCTGAACATAGTGAGGTTCAAGAAACACGTTATTTACTTGCTGTAAGAGTATGGCATGTGAGTGAAACTTGAACACTTGCTAGTCACTCAAACAAAAGCAGCTGGAATTACAAATGAGTAATGTACAATGGGATGGAGACAGCACAGTACAGTAAACACAATTTGGATCTGAATGCATCCCCAAGCACCTTGGGCAAGTAAGTATCTCAGTTTCAAGTCTCTTAATTATAAAATACCTTCTTAAAGGGCTATGTGAGGGTGATTAGCAAGACGTTATATGTTGGGGTATCAAGACTGGGGTCTCAGGTATAGACATGTTTATATAAATTGGCATTACAGCTGGACACAAGAAAGAAAATCTATGGTACAGATAAGGCCACACAGGTCAGTCTTCCCTGTGGAGCCTCTGGAGGAAATGAGCTAAAAACTAGTCATTAGTGGGCAGAATGCCCAGAGCAGTGCAGGCCTGTCCAGGGCAGGAGCTGGAGAAGTAGTTATAAGTGTGAGGAAAAAAAGGCAGAGTGCAACTCCAGGAACTACAAAACTAGCAGTGCCCACTGGGTTCAGAGTTAGAGGTGATAATGCTCTCTCTAGTAAGGAACCTCAGCTTCCACATAAATTTCCGTTATCTACCTGAATAGGTAATATCTACCTGAATTATTTATCTACCTGAATATGTAGATAAATAGAAGTGATTATCTACCTGAATAGGTAGATAAGGGAAACCAAATCAACCCCCAATCCAGTGCCTACAAAATGGCAGACATTCAATAAAGATAATTAAAGAATCATTACTAGGAAGTTTTGTACTAAAATTTTGCACTTTTTGTAACTATAACGTTGTCCCTTCATTCTTCCATTTGAATAGATAGGAGCAGTTGTACTTGTCCACTATAATCATAGTACTTGTTACAGGGGCCACTGAGATCCTACCTAAGGAGTGGTTCCAGCTGCTTAGATGGAATGCACTGGAATGTAAGGTTTTCTTTCCAGGGATTAGAAGTGAGAGCATATCCAAACATCAGCAGCATCCCATGGTGTATTCATTCATTCTTGCGTTGCTATAAAGAATCATCATTCTCAGTAAACTATCGCAAGAACAAAAAACCAAACACCGCATATTCTCACTCATAGGTGGGAATTGAACAATGAGAACACATGGACACAGGAAGGGGAACATCACACTTCGGGGACTGTTGTGGGGTGGTGGGAGGGGGGAGGGATAGCATTGGGAGATATACCTAATGCTAGATGACGAGTTGGTGGGTGCAGCGCACCAGCATGGCACATGTATACATATGTAACTTACCTGCACATTGCGCACAGGTACCATAAAACCTAAAGTATAATAATAATAATAATAATAATAATAATAATAATAATAAAAGGAAAAAAAAAAAGAAATACCCGAGAATGGTTAATTTTTGAAGGAAGGGGATTTAATTGGCTCATGGTTCTGCAGGCTGTAGAGGAAGCATGACGCTGGCATCTGCTCGGCTTCTGGGGAGGCCTCAGGAAACTTACAATCATGGTGGAAGGCAAAGAGGGTGTAGCCACGTCACACGGCCAAAGCAAGAGTGAGAGAGAGGGGCGAAGCACCACACGCTTTTAAAGACTAGATCTCAGGAGAACTCACTCACTATCATGAGGACAGTACCAAGGGGATAGTACTAAACTCTTCATAAGAAACTCATCCCTATAATTTAATTACCTGCCACAAGGCCCCACCTCCAACATTGGGAATTAGAATTCAACATGAGATTTGGGCAGAGACACACATTCAGACTATATTGCATGGGAATGCCACAAGATTTCATCCTTAGTACCTTCTAGCACTAGGTAAAAGATATGTCATTGGCAGCAACAGCAGGTTAACATGGATCAAGGAAATTTTAAGTTCTCTGTGTGCATATTTTCATACTAGGAATGTTGCTTCTGCCACTTATATTGAGGCAGATGTGAACAACATACTTTAACATCTTTAAGTTGTTAGAAACAAAACAGCTAAGTACCTAGAAGGATGTGTTTCAGTTCAACACCTCTTCAGAAAATGTGCTTTCCAATCCTCCACACTGCCCATACCTGGTCATTCAGAACCACTCTAGATACTAGTAACTTAGATCCAAAGAATAACAAATAGTTATGAACTAAAATAATAACTAATAGTTGCTGATATTGCTGCAATAATCTAGGGATGAAATTGGGTCAGGGAGGCAAGAAGAGCAAGTAAACTTAAAAAAACCCTGATATATGAGAAAAATCAGAGATGGACTAGTTTTTAGTTTTTCTTTCCTTCTCCTACATTATGAGACTGATTGTTTGGATAGATTTGACTCTATAAATAATTAAAACAGCAGTGTCTGTCCAAGTGAATGCTGCAGTCTCCACTGATATTTTACTGCATGATTCCATTAATTTAATAATAGAAGACAAGTTATGGCTCCTTAATTGACTACTGTTTACTTTTTAAAAGAAGTAATTAAAACTCAAAAATCCCTTGGCTTTTCTTTAGACAGTTTTCCAAGTTTGTGTGTAACCTTCCAAAATCTAACAACAGGTACCAAAGGTTTTCTTTCAAAATAGCTGCATACATGTTGGGAGGGTGGATAATTGTTGTAGTTTCTCATCTCTCAGGTTTTTTTTTTTTTTTTGATGACTGAGTTTCATGATGAGAGTTCATTTTTGCTGTTTTTCTTTAAATATAATTAAAGCCCTCCAACATTTTTATCTCGGAAATGAGATCATTCACAATGCTCATTAGAATATGATAAATCTGCTTTGTAAGGTGGCTTCTGTATAAAAGGAAAATATCAATATCAATAATGTAAAAAATAATACTGAGATAATACTAATCAGCCTTATATCATAGGGGTGTTACAGCTGACTGGGATCTTCCAGATCTTCTAGTCAATTCCATCTCTGATGTTTACTTTGGAAACTTTCAGAGAGGAAGAGACTGAGATTGAGAAAGAACCAATAAGTTGCTCAAAGTGACACAGCAAGTTAGTGACAAAGCCAAGAATAAAACACAGTAGGTGGCCCAACAAATCAGAATACTGGTTTTCACTATGGCCCACTCCAATAATAATAACAACAATAATCTTGTGATAAGTGTTTATGCTCTTTATAAAGTCCTTTACAGACATTACTTCATTTATCCTCATAAGAATCTTATAAACAAAAATTACCATTTCCTTATCAAATCCACAACTGAACTCGTGCTCCTCTCCCTATTCACCTCTGTTCCTTGTCTACGGCTACCAGTCTCAGCCCCACTGCAATTCTCTCTATCGCCCAAGCCAAAAAACCATGAAATCATCCTTGATTCATCTCCTCCTCACATCCTGATTTTCTATCCATTGGCAAATCCCAACAGCTGTGACTTCAAAATATATCTCAAATCTGACTACTTCTTCCTTGTCCAAGTCCAAATGACAAGCCTAGATTACAGATGTCTGGCATATATTGGATGTTAAATAAATACTAGCCGAATGTTGAATGCATAGTCTCCTAATTGGTCTCCCAGCCAGCCCTTCCATCCCTGCTTTCTTCGTTGTCTATCACTGTAGTCCAGTGAAAATGTAAAGCAGGTCATATCCCCTCTTCACTCAAAACCTCTTAACGCATCCTCTTCATGCCTAAAATCAACCTTTAAATCTAATCATCTTGCCCACTTAGCTCCAGTTACTCTGTTCTTCTTGCTGGTCTTTGAGCATCCCAAGCATTCTCTTGCCCATAACTTCCACATTATCAAAAACCAACAAAATTGTTTTGAAACATCAATTACCTTGCCTTCCACACAACAGTCATCTTCTTGATTTCCTCCCATTAGATTATTCTGTTTCTCCTTGTAGGTTCATTCTCCTGGATATGGCTAATAACTGTTGTAATTCTCCACCTCTCATCAATGCTCATTCCCGAATTTGTGAATCTAGATTTCTCTTCTAGAGTCCAGATCCAACTGCCTTTTCACATTTCTTTTACATGAGTCACAGGAATGGCAAATACATGTTCAAAACCAAATAGGTGATCCATGCTCCTAATCAAGCACTTATTTAGAAAAATGATCAAATTCATAAAACTCAGGTCTTTGAGCATTCCCTATCTCCATAAACGGCACCCCCATCCGTTTTATTATATGATGCAGAGTTCTATGTCACTTAAACATCTTCCTCTTCCTCACCTCCTCACATCTTCATATCAATTAATTCTATTAATTCTGCCCATCGTCCCCAAACTCTCTATCTCTCTCCATCTCTACAACAAACATCCATCTAAACTACCACTGTTTCATCCAGATGACTGAAGTGAAAGTCTGTCTGTGTCCACAGTCAGTTCTCCACACCACAACTATAATAATGTATTGAAAAAGCACATCTGCTCATGTTACAGTCCTTGATTCAAGCTTCCCATTGCTTAAAAAACTTCTTAAAATGGCCATCAAAGCACTGCCTGATCTAGCTCCTGCCTCTATTCTCCCTCTTAGCTTATATAGTACTCTCCCACACTCTCTGTCCTTCAGCCATGTTTATCTTACTTTTAAGCTCCATCCCACTGAAGATTCTTTGCAAATGTTGTTCCCTCTACTAAGAACACTGTTCCCTTCCCCTGTTACTCAGGTAACTCATATTCATCTTTAATTACTAGCCCAAGGGCCATTTATTTAATGAAACCTTCCTTCACTCCCCTACCCTCTGACCTAGAGTTTGGGACTAATTTACAAATTTCAGCTTTTCCAAAAGTGATATACAGAGAGAGCCAACCGGCTGAGAGTTGCAAAGAGTATTAAACTGTTGGTAAGATGTCTTGCCAATAGTAAACAGTCAACGAATATTATTTCCTCCTCTCCTGCAATGTTACCCACCTCCTATGATTGTGTAAGACCTAGAATACTGCTGCCTTAATCTATACTTTGGGGATTGAAATAAAAACAGAATGGCCCTTTCCTTCCACCTCTATAAAAAATAATTTGACTAGCATTTGGGAGCCCATAATTCTTTAATGAATTCCACTTCTGAATTATTATGCCAGTTTTTATTAGAATACACAAAATCCAATGACCTGAGATTCATATTTTCAAATTGCTCCAAAAGATATTGTCAAATTATATAAGCACGCTGGGAACCAGGGAGGTAGAGAACAAGAAATGTCTACAAAACTAGAAGAAAGCTGTAACAGGTCAAATCCCCTATCAGCAAATATCACTGCATGACCAAGAAAAGACTCCCAATATTAGGCAATGCTCATTTAGTAGAATAGCATTCATTTTAGCATAAAAATGTAGATAGTCACTTGTGGCTTGTTGTAATGAGATGGGATCTATATAGCAATTCATTCTTAATAATAATAAAAAAACAGAATTGTCAGTTTACTTACAGGTGACAGATGCATCAGAATCCTAAAGGTCTTAGTTCTCTCTACTGATTATGTCCACTGTTAAGTGTACTTGAGTTTTAGAATTTATTTCCTAATCATTCAGCTCTTACAGTTCACCTCTCTTTTACAGATCACCACCTTGGACAGAAAATTAGAGAGTGTGGGTGTATGTGACTGTGCTTGACATTAGTTAGACATTCAGTTTTGCATTTGTGTGTGTGTACTATAAAAACATTTACATGCATATGTGGACTCTGTGATGTGAAAACAATAATGGTCCATTGGAGCACGGTGCTTCTTTCTTTCCACAGACCCCTCTCTGCTAGCACAGTCCCCTGTGGAAGCAATTCACATGATATTGATCTAGGGGGCAGGAGAAATTGGATTAGGAAAACGGCTCCCCAGTCTTACGAATTACATTCTTTCTTCTTTTCCTGTAAGCAATTCATGTTTAGGAGAGGGAATTTCATCTCCTGGGAAATTATATTTGGAATCACAGTAACTGGTTTCCTCTTCTACTGTGGCTGCAGGTTGACCTTCAAGAAAGAAAACGGCTTCTCCTGGTGGAAGGTGGTATTGAGAGAATGGAATCATCCTTTCTACAAGCAAAGTGGAGAAACTAAATGTGCCAAGGAGAAATCTCCAGAAAGCTCATCTACGTAGTCTTCATGTATTATGCAGAGACATGAATTTTAAACAACTGCTGGCTTGGCTTCCAAAAATAAATAAATAAACAGATTTGAAAATATTGCTTGCAAAAGAGTATAAACAATCCTTAATTTGCAAACACTTAATTCTATCTGATATATGTAATCCATTTATAATTCCACCATCTATGAAGATATATATATATATATATATATATATCTCATATATATCTATATATATATATATATCTCATATATATCACCTTCATTGTATCCTTGCCCCGTTTCTTGTCCCCTTTTCCCATTATTGTCTTTGCTTCCAACACAGAGAGGAAAAAAAATATAATGCAAAACAAAACATGAACTTTTAAATAGAAAGCACAAAAGAAAAAGAAAAAATTGAATTAAAAAGGATAAAATTTGTGTAAAGCAAGGAAAGTTTAGTGATCTGAGAATTCAACTGCAGTTGCTCTATTTCAGCTTACATACTTTAAATATATTCCCTCTACACTTCTTCAGTCTTTTTCTATATTTTCTTGTGCTGCTTAGAATCCTACTAATTAAAGACATTGGGATTGGCAAGTATCATTTTTGAAAATGACGATATATCTAGGAGGATTAAGAAAAAATTGCAATTTATTGTGAATGAAGGTGTTTATAAAAACTGAGCATTTATTTTTTCTAGATTGTAAAACTAATACATTAGAAAACAGAATAAACTATAAATAATGACTTTATATCCAATCTGTATACATTTAATATTTGGAGCTTTTTCTTTCCTTGTTTTATATGTATTTTTCTAGAGTTGATATTATACTAATTTCAACTTGAATTTTCTTAGCATTTAAACTTATGTACTATCCTCTGTCATGGAGAAGTTTTCATAAACAGAGTTTTTAATGGCTGCATAATGCTGCATTGTATTGTATAATGCACAATTTACTTAACCATTCTTCCAATGTTGTACATTTAGGTAGTTTTCAAATTTTTATTACTCAAAAGAAAGTCGCTGTGATTAACATTTTTATGCAAAAACCTTTGCATTTCAGTATATTTTCTCAGGCTGGAATCTGAGAGGAGAAATTTGAGGGTCAGAGGTAGGGTACATTGATTCCCGTCTCACTGTACTTGGAGTTTACTGTCTGATGTATGGGTTACTCTCAGGGATTAGACAGGCTACTGCTAATCAAAGTGGAGCAAAAAATAGATGAAAGTGAAAGGAGGAGTGCCAAAAATTGAGAGAGGGAGAGACAAGTGAAAAGATGCCAAAGATATACTTCAACCTATTACAAAATTTTGTCTTGGGCTGGCCCTGCATAAGAAAAAAGGACCTTTATTCTATTTTCTTTACACATGATCTCCTGTTTTCTGTATCTAGGTCTTGGGCTAAAAATGTCACTGCTGTAGGTCAGCCATAATATTACAAGTTAAAAAATAAAAATTTGTGTTTGCTTGTATGGTTATATGCATTCCTAATTCAGAACAAAGAACTAAAATCTAACAGTGAGGCAAAATGTGAAATAGTTAAAGGCAAAATTTCAGACAAGTGATTGGTTCAAACATTGGCCCAATCACTTGTGACCATAAGCAAAATACTTAACTTCTTTGCCCTCAATCTTCTCATCTGTGACATGGGCATAATTAGCAGTACCCATAAGATTATTGTGAGGATTCAATGAGTTAATGGCAGAAGGTGTTTAGAATGTTTATAATAGTGCCTGGAATATACTAAGCACTATAAAAGTATTTGTTGTTATTATCATAAACAAGTTTGGAGAAAAACATTTCATCTATAAGCTAAAACCAACCTTTTTAGTATGAAAAGAATGTTGACAGAGAATAAACTGGAATAGTAGGAAATCATTTAATTTTTTACAACAGTATTACAATATGGTAGAAGAAAGATTATATTTTATTTTATGCAATGTTTAGCAAAGAACAACAAAAATGGTTAAAAGTTGACCTTGCAAAGTATTGCTGATAGATAGTATTGAAGTCAAGACAATAAATTCAACCAAAGACTACTGGATAATCTTTGTGTTGATCACTGTAAGAAGTCATTCAGCCTTCAGACTAAAAAGATAACTGAAGTTAAAATAGTAAATATACATCAGCAGCCAAGAAGCCTGGGATATATTTTAACCCTAAAAACCCAGACAAGCTCATTTCAAGATGACATGTGGATTTGAAACAAGTCATACTCCTAGATTCATCTTAAACAAAACAGCCAGGTATTCCAGGGAGGCCTGTGTTAATTGAGTTGACAGACTGTGAAGTGGAAGCCTAATAAAGCCAACTAACATGGCCAAGGTCACCAAAACAAAGTGGAGGCAGGGAGAAAAATATTCTTCTGACCACATAGGCATCTCCCTCTGGCAGAAGTGCCTAAACTCTAGAAAAAGTAATTAATTGGAAGAATATAAGAGAAGAGATTATGCTTACCACATTACACAAAACGGGTACCCTCAGGAAACACTGGATGATGAGGAGGAGACACTCTGAATTGAATTAATTAAGTAACTGGAAAAGAATTTCCATTTCCAAATTTGTCACTCCACATGAGACTGTGTGTCTCTTGCTTATGTGACAAGAGTGGTATAGGAGAGCAGAGCAGTGATACAAACCCAGGCAGTGCCTTGTGTGAAATCCCACAACACTCTTCCAACACTTTTTTGTGGATACACAGTAGGTGTATATATTCACAGGGTACATGGGATGTTTTGATGCAGGCATGCAACGTGAAATAATCACATCATGGAGAATGGGATATCCATCCCCTCAAGCATTTATCCTGTGGGTTACAAAGAATCCAATTGCACTCTTCAGGTTATTTTAAAATGTACAATTAAATTATTATTGACTATAGTCTCCCTGCTGTGCTATCAAATAGTAGGTCTTACGCATTCTTTCTAACTACCTTTTTGTACCCATTAACCACCCCTACCTCCCCAGCCACCAGCCCCCACTACCCTTCCCAGCCTCTGGTAACCATCCTTCTACTCTCTAGGTCCATTGGTTCAATTGTTTTGATTTTAAGATTCCACAAATAAGTAAGAACATGTGATATTTCTCTTTCTGTGCCTGGTTTACTTCACTTAAAATAATGGCCTCCAGTTCCATCCATGTTGTTGCAAGTAACAAGACTTCCTTCTGTGTTATGGCTAAAGAGTACTCAATTGTATATAAGCACCACATTTTCTTTATCCTTTCAACTGTTGATGGACACTTAGGTTGATCCCAAATCTTAGCTACTGTCAACAGTGCTGCAACAAGCATGAGAGCGTAGATACCTCTTTGATATACTGATTTATTTCCTTTTGGGTTATACCCAGCAGTAAGATTGCTGGATCATATGGTAGCTCTATTTTTAGTTTTTTGAAGAACCTCCAAATTATTACTCATAGCCAACACTTCTTGTATAAGGCCTACCTGTAGAGCAAGATAAAGTATTTGTAATATGCTATTGTTTCCAATAAATCAGTGGTAAGGACTATGTCTTTAACTCCTTTGCATCACTTTCAGCATCTAAGAACGGTGTCTTGATTGTAGCAAACACTGCAAAAGTATGAAGTGATGAAAAATGTCCTAATTTTGAACTGTTTTTGTCTGATTGGCCAATTCCATCCCATAAAGCCATTTTTAATAAATTAACTAAGAAAATTCGGTTGTTCACATATTCTCAAAGCAAACACTTAAATCTCCAAAGCAGTTATGCTGAGAGGCTTTAGCCATTTTAGTGTTTTTCCACAAAAGCTTGGGCTTGTTGGTGGCCATGTATTCAAACATTATCCTAGGGCAGTTTTTGTTCTCTCCAAACCAAAATATGCATTCTCCATCATCCTCTTTTCCTCCTACACATTTAACTATTGTGCCAACTAGTAAGAGTTAGTTCAGAAAAAAAAAAAATGTCTTGAAGATTCAACCATGCTTGATTCTGATCTGTCAAAGTATGAGGGATACAGAATTTCAACCAAAGTAGTTATCGTCAAGAGAGGCAGCACAAATTATCCTTCTGTGGTCCTGTCCCCATGCTGGGTATCTGTAGTAATCTCCTGATTGCTTGATTAATAACATCAATTGATTAACATGTATTTTTCAAATAACCTCCAGCTCTCATGATATTTCACTATTCCTCTCTCTTTCTCCCTTCTTTTGAATTCTTTCCATTTATTTGATAATAATAAAGATACTATTTATTAACTATCTACTGGTATTTAACATGGCTCTTCAATACGTCTTGGCTCATTCATGCTCACAGCAAGCATGAGCGGTAGGTATCATCACAGAGTCTCAACATATACATAAAGAAATATTAATGTCCCTCAAATAATCTTGGCTAGTAAACTACACGGCCAGGATTCTAGCTTGGGTTTTTCTCATGGTCAAGACGATGATGTTTCCATCAGTAAAACAGTCTCATTTTCGGGGGTGGATAAAGGAGTCTGTTCTCCTATTACCTCCAGCTTAGCATAGGAAATATAGAGATGTCCCTTCTAAGTCCTACTGTCACCTAAATCTAAACTTGTCCAATTTAACAGTTCATATCACTTTGTAATTATATTTGCAAATTACATCACCCACATCTGAACCACCGAGTTTTACACTGGCCGCCACTACTCCTACATCCTGCCATTCCACCTGCTCAGTAGTTAAAGCACTTTGAACTCATCAGATATCCTCACACCAAGTGTGTTTGTGCAGGCCGTTCCCTGTGTGGGGGGACAAGTATGGCCATCTACTATTTATCCTTGAAGCCTTCCCCTTCCACCAGCTACTCAGCAGGTTTCAAATATCTCTATCCTAATAGTCATAAAATAAAAGCAGGATCGTGCATTCATCTACCTCTTCCTCTTAACTCTACTTGAAAAATTTTCTTCCTCATTTTCTCCCTAATTCCTGGAAAATTCTGACAAGCATTAACTCTGCAATTCATTACTCAATTCATTAAAATTAATTGAGTTAGTTACATCATAATCGTCCCACCCTTTTCATTCCTACTGTGAAGCCTCAACGTTATTTTTCAGAAAATAGATTGTTTTAAGGTCCCCATTTTGTTGAAAGTTAGAAAATTCTAAGGACTCTTTGCTAAGCCATGATGTCACACTGCCAGAAAGCTAGCTTGATTTGAAACACTACTCAGTAAATAAAAGCAGCTCAATTCTGTATTTTGTTCTGTTTTCTCTTTTGTTTTACAAGGAAAATATCAAAAATTATTACTACAGTATTCACAGTGTTGAATAATACATCTGTGCAAAGTAAGAACACAGCTTCCTATGTGTGTTTCAGTTAATGCAGCACCATACAGAGTAAGGACCGCTTTAGCAAAGATTCAAGACCCATGGGCTTGGAAGGTTCTATGCAAGTGAGAAGCCCTGAGGCATCAAGTTCATTAACTTCATGATAAGCCAGCCTCTGGGGACAACCAAAAACAGCAATAAATCCCCAGGAAACTGAGCATACAGGGAACAAGCTGAAAGTAAACCTTCCTGCTGCTGCGTTGGGTGCAGGGTAGGGCTCTGCCATGGTGATCCAATGTACCAGTGAAAATGCAGAAACCAGAGGGAGCCAAGAGGTGACAATAAGGTGTCTAGGACATTTTAAAGGAAGAAATAAGTTCCACAATGTGCTTATGAAAGTACTTTTAGGTTCCCATTTTCATGTATACTGGCACAGTGTATCATGAAGAAAAGACATTCAATCATTTCTGGTCCCTACCCAATAGACATTGGACTACAGATAGAGGATCTCTTCATTAATCCTTGAACAGGGTCAGGACAAGTAGACAAACAGCTGGCTGCACATTCTTTATATGTAGGACAGAGCTCAGAGCAGAGGCTCAGAATACCACCATGCAGCCTTTAACAACACCTGCACATGTGTATTACTCTAGAGCCAGGTGTGTTAACTCTGACCTGGGGTTGACCAATAAGAGATAACCAAAATGCAAAGGAATCTCAGAAAAAAACCTTTCAACAATTTTTAAAATGTAGTTTCTTCTAGTTAATTTGCATGTTCACATTGTTAGGATATAAGATTTTAATGGTATGGACATAGCAGTTTTCTTTACTATTCCTCGGCTTCAAAACAAAGCTTTTTTTTCCAAGGTAAGCCACCACATTTTACAAAGCTACAATGTTTCTACAGAAGCTTGAAGGTTGGAAGTCATATAAAGAATAATTCTCAGCGCTTTTGTAAATAATTTTATAATTCTGGGCAGATGAAAAATCATAGTTTTTGTGCCTTAGTATAGAAAGGATCTGCTGGAGCTTTAAAGCAAGACTTTCCAACATGTTCAAGCCACAGACCCTTTAAATTTCCTTCCATATTTACTATAACTTGTTGTTTACAAGAAAAAGTATCTATCAAGTAATAATTTTTCCTGGATGTGTGCATGTGCACACACACACCCACACACACACATATTAAACAACACATAGAAAAAATTACCATTTATAGCTTATGATGACCATGGTAACTAGTCTTAGTATGCATATAATTTCAGCCAAAGTCAAAGACACTTGGCACTTGAGTTTATTGTAATATAATAATACTATCAGCAATTAACTATTATATAGTTCTTATCATGAGCAGGGAATAGTACAAACTTGAACTCATTGAACTCTGATACAGTGCAGTCATACAATAGGCATGGGGCTATGCGCTAGCCTACAGTGATAAGAGCCAAGGAGAACTGCTAGGAAAAGACCCCTTCCACCCTCCTGCAGAATATTATTCTTTCCATGTACCAGTGAATGTTATGTGTCTCCCACTCTGGGGAGAGGGGAAGATGTGAAAGGGAGACAACTTGTCTTTTTAATTCAGAGATTGCAAGACTGCAAGAAGGCACATTTACAATGGATGGAGAAGATTTCATACTGCCTGGAGATATTGTTATTTGAGCTCAAAACAGTGGTGGGACTGGACTGTCACCCTTGGTAAATGGGTCCTAAGCACAGAAGAAAGACTTAAGTGGATATTTGGAAAGTAGATGGATAAAATGGCTAGCTATTGAAAAAAAATCTATCTCTTTTTCTTTTGCACACACAGCTAGGCAACACTTGCCAGCTCATTACCAGTTAGCGGGCCTATGCCATTGATTCTGTCAACAGCATATGGAGGAAAATGCAGGCCTTGCTCATGAAAATGTCCCACATGTGCAAGCCCCCATTCTTTCTGCTCTCACAGAGACCTTAGAAGCCACAAGTTGAAAGTAGCAGAGCCACCATATTTAAAGATACAAGGTACCTGAATTACTGCTTGAAAATGAGCTGCTACTTATAGGTAATCTCATTTTTCCTCTTACTTGAGCAAGAAATAAACATCTATTATTAATCTACTAAGACCTGGCTGGAGGAGGGTTATCTAGCATTGCAGCTAGCATAAATTTAATACAAGACATGATAGGGAAAAGTTATAGTGTTTTAGGAAAAGGAGGGGAACCTAATCAAGTGCTAATAGGTCAAACAACATTTTCCATAGAAGCCAATAGCTTTCATAAAAAAAAAAAAAAAAATTCTTAAAAACGTTGTCTGTCGTTGCTGGTTCCATATCATTCCTATTTTCCTCTTTTTATTTTAATGCAGAATATATTTACAAAATAATATATTAAAATGTATATGCAATTTGAAGAACAATATGTTCAAATATCTTTCTACTATCAGACTAAGAAATGGAACAACACATTTGTAGATAGCATGACCTTCTTGAATCATAGCTCCCTCCTTCCCTCCACAGGTGACCATTATTCTGAATCTCTTTTAATCATTCTCCTAAAATTCTCTATAGTTCTACCATATATTAATGCATTTCAAAACACTATGTTGCTGAATTTTGCTTGTTTTGACCTTACAGAAATGGAATGATTTCTGTGGGCTTTTCTGCTTCTTGCACTTTCCTCTTAGCATTTTGGTTTTGAAATTCATCCAGACTGATGAGTAACACTGCATTACAGTTATTTTTAACAGCTGTATAGCACTCCTATCTATCTGCCAATCTATCAGTCTATTGATTTATCTATGTATCCTACTTTTGGCAGATAGTTGCAGTTTTTTCAGTTTTTTGCCATTTCAGTAATTCTAGGCATATTCTTATACATGCTGCCTGGTAAACACATACAGAAGTTTCTAGACAGCATATATAGGATTGGTACTACTAACCTGTAAACAGGTCTATCTTCAAACTTTACAGCTAATGCCAAATTATTTCCAAAGCAATTGTATACCCCAAAGCACTATTGCTTCTCATCCCACCCAAAACTTATTGTCATAATTTCTAGATTTTTGCTAATACTGGATAATAAATGATCATCTCAGTATGGTCTATTTTTCATTTTCATGATTACTAATGTTCAGCACCTTTCAATGTTTATCAGCCATTAGGATACATTTTCTGAATAATGTCGTTTGAAGTATTTTTCAGTTTGCTTTTATGTTATTTACTATGATTGACTTTTAGATGTTCCTTATGTATTCTGGATATTGTTTCTTTGTAGGTTAAATGTATTCCATATTTCTTTTTTTGCGGCCTGTCTTCTCAGGTTTTTTGTTGTTAGTTTTCATGAAAAAAGTTAATGCATTTACTTATCTATTTATTTATTTTCAACTTTTATTTTAGATTCAGGGGGTACATGTGCAGATTTGGTACCTGGGTATATTGCACAATACTGAGCTTTGGGGTACCAATGATCCTGGCACCAAGGTACTGAACACAGGACTCCACACGTAGGTTTTCAACCCTCCCCCTGTTCCCTCTTGCCCCTAAGGGTCCCCAGAGTCTATTGTTGCCATCTATATGTCCATAAATAGCCAGTGTTTGGCTCCCACTTGTAAGTGAGAACATGCGATATTTGGTTTTCTGTTCTTGCATTAATTTGCTTAGAATAATGGCCTCCAGCTACATCCATGTTGCTGCAAAGGGCATTATTTCATTCTTTTTATGGCTATGTAGTATTCCATGGTGTATATGTACCACATTTTCTTTATCCAATCTACTGTTGGTGGGCCCTAAGCTGATTTCCATGTCTTTGCTACTGTGAATAGTGCTGTGATGAACATGCAAGTGCATGTATCTTTTTGGTAAAACGATTTGTTTTCTTTTGAATATATACCCATTATGGGATTGCTGAGTCGAAACACTTCCCATCTTCAGAGTAACACCCAGAGTTCTTGTCTTAACTTTCAAGATTTTGCCAGATCAATTGCTCACCACACCTCTGCCCTCATCTACTGCTCTTCCTCTTGTATTTGTTAACATCAGAGGCTTTGTGGTCCCTCTCTCTCTCTCTATCTCTCTCACACACACACAAACATGCACTCACACATGTACATACACACACATCAAATTCCAAGTTACCCTCATGGAGAAGGGAGAGTTATTTGCAAACTGTCAAGCTTGGCAATTTTTTGTTAGTAATGAAAGAAGTCATGGGCATTTTGGTTAAGTATGGCCTTTTCTTTCTTGCCTGTCATTTTCTTCTATTTAAAAATAGTAAGATTTACAGAAAACATCACTGAACTCTATTTTTAGCTCTGCCCTGAGGACCAACCAAGGTATTTCTCTAATTACTCATAATGCAAGACAACTGAAGGCTTACTTGAAGAATCCCTTTAGAAAATAAAAGCAGGATACCATCTGCCATAGATGAAATTGAAATTAACATTTTAATATAGAGTAAAAAAATGAACTCAAAATTAACAATGAAAAATACACCTTTACTTTAAAAGAGGCATCTCAAACATTTCTTGACTTCACTCTTCAGTCCCATGCATGGGTTTGGTCTGCTTATTTAAATACTATCATAACAATGGTAGTAAGAGTCTTTGCATTGCCTAATATATACAAAAAAAAGAATAGAAAGAAGAGAAAACAAAACACTTAACATAAAACAGCCTCATTTTTTTCCCACAAGGCAAATGATATCAGCTGCAACAGCCTAAAACATTTATAGCTAACTAAATTTTTTATGAGATGTACTAAGAAGTTTCAATCCATTTCTTAAGACTGATAGCCTGGTCACACAGACTCTCTCAGAGGGTATTGCCTGTGTCTTTTTATTTTGAACTGGAATTTTCATCAAAGGGTTGAGGAAAGCTCAGTAAAAACATTGCCCTATACAATCCCAACTCTTTTATTCAAAATACTAACTGGCTTCTTTTCTAGCAGTTTCATAAAGAAAAAAATAGCTGGAAGAAGTAAAGTACAAATTGAAAAACACTCTCGTGCAACTGACAACACGAGCATCAAAAGAAGAGAAATTCTCATTCTCAGTAAGCAGTACACAATATTAACATTTAGATGTCATGCTCCCCCCAAATGTCATTGCTCCATTTTCTTGCTACTCCATGTCTCCATGAAATCATAAAATGCCTTCCTTGTACAATCTCCACAACAACGTTTTAGCACACAGAGGCGTAGTTACACATTATTAATATTTATTAACCTGGAGAAGTCAGTAAAGCTTGCCTTTCAGAAAGGCTACTCTGCCTAGACTCTTACCATCAAAAAAGTAATAAAATTAGCTTGGAACCACTTAGCAAAATAACCTGAAAGAAAATATATTTAGATCACAAAACGGAAAGGGGAGCTGAAATAAACAATATAAAAAATGCTAAACCAAGATGAATACATTAATCAGAATAATCTTTTAGAATTAGTATTGCATTACCAACCCCAGTGTGAGATAACGTTCCATGAATATACCAAGCATGATGAAAAGGCCTGGGTGGTCCCATAATTGGTTTGCAGCGTGAAGACCAGCCATGACAAATTCTAATGCTTTATCAGAACTAGTTTTGTCCCTCCTTCAAAGAGAAAGGGTAAAGGTAATTTCATGGGAGTAGAGCCAGAAATACTACTAGTAAATTTGTGAAGACAAATGTCTTTGCATCTATGTTGGTGTATCTTATGTGCACACTTACAAACACATACACATACATGCACACCACACACACAGAGATGTAGTTATTGGTTGAATTGGGCCCCCAAAGGAGGTGTGTTAAAGTCCTAACCCCCAGTGCCTCAGAATGTAACCTTATTTGGAAATAAATTTGTGGCAGATGTAATTAGTTAAGATGAATTCATACTAGAGTAGGTTAGACCCTTAATCCAATTTGGTTTGCGTACTTACAAAAAGATAAAAATGTGTACACAGAGAGAGACAGAGACATACAGGGAGACACCATCGGATGACAGAGGTGGAGACTGGAGCATTGCAGCTACAAGCCAGCGAACACCAAGGATTGACAGACATGGCCAGAAACCAGGGAGAGGCAAGGAAGGATCTGCCAGAACCTCACAGGGAGCATGGCCCTGTCAACACCTTGATTTTGGTTTCTGTTGTTTTTAAGCCACCCAGTTTGTGTTTCTTTGCAACAACAGCCTTAGGAAATGCATACATACACACACACAGATTTCAATGAAAGACCTGGAAAGAGAGGCCTAATAATGGTATGATAATAATGTGTATTATCATACCCAGTTCAGAAAATCCTAGTTTAAAAAAATCAATGTATGCTTTGAGAATAAGAAATTATAATTGACTGTAAATACCTTGATTTTTATCATGAATATCAGTACAGCAGGGCATTATACATGCATTAAATAGTGATAGACACTCAGCTATGTAAGAACCCCTGCTGGCTTGAAAACGACCTCAAGTTCTTCCCTTCGAAAGGCAGAAGAGGGGAAGCACTACAGTACCAACCTCCTGTTCTCTAACCACCTTAGTTACTCTTGCAAAAGGCTTTTCAGTAATGAGATCAGTTTCTTGCATAAACATTTTCATTTCTCCATGGCCGCTATGAGGACTTTGGTTATAGGCCTCATCCTCTTCCATCTAGACTTCTGCAACATCCTCCCTACTGGTTCTACCCCTTTCCAAATCCAATCTGCTCACTGCCGTATGGCTGCTACACTGTTATTTAAAGCTATTAAATGACCTCTATGTGTGTAAAGCTCTGTTTCCTAAAGCATTAGTCCAGTAGAATGTTAATATATATAATGTTGAATATTATCCTTAAGTTCAAAAGAAATGAAAAATTCTAGCTATAAAAAAATTAAACAGAATTCTTTACTAAATGACTCAGAATCTCTAATAAGCTAATGTCCATGGCCAGATTTCAAGGGGAAAGGCCAGTGAGCAATGTTTTCCAAATATATTGAACCATGGAACCCTTTCTTGTCAAATCTTAGGGGACTAGGTGCCATAGAACAGACCTTAAGGGACAATTTCCCTCAGGCATGAGAAGGTGGTCTAATTGATCTAAAGCATACAGCCTGCTCCCGTCCAAGTTATTTACATTATTCTAAAAGAATGAGTTAACCCTCAAATTCTCTGATAGGCAGCTTACTAAGGGATTTAACCAGGAGAAAGGTACATTTTTGTCATATGTGGGAGATAATTTTACCTTGGAGAAATGTGCTAGACAGGACAGCAGTACCAAAGATTCTATCCTGGGCATCATTCATTCATTCATTTATCTGTTCAATAAGCCAACATTTATTGTGTCCCTAGTAAGTGTCAGGCCCAGCTCTCAGTCTTCAAAATGCAATTTGTGGTCTGAACCTCTAGAGAACACAGTCAGGTAGATGATGCAGTCAAGTTAAAATTAAAAAGAAATTACAACATAGTAATTCTGTAATTGAGACCAGGGCCCTAGGTAATCAGTTAAGAAGGGCCACATAACACAGTCTTGGATTTGGGGAAAAATCCTAGGAGAAGTGGCATCTACAATGAGTTTGGAAGGATGAATTGAAGGAAAACCAAGCAAAAAGACTGGAGAAGGTGTATCAAATTCTTTATCTCACAGCACTTCTAGGCTCTCAGATACCCAAAACCTGAAATAAAATCTATGGTACATCTCTAGTTTCAACTCTAATAAGTTTGGTATCTTTCCTAGAAGTCTTAGAAGAATTCTTGGACCCAGTCTTGGCCTAGAGGGAAAGAGGTCTATAGTCTCACAGTGATGTCTGCAACTGGGAAGAGGGAGAACCAAAACCATGTATTTGTCCAACATGCTCTAAAGATTTTACATTTTATTTACAATGGGTCTCAGAGGTAATAGGACTCAGGACTGTGTAACACAGTGATATTGTGGGAGAGGGTGAATTGTGTGTGCATGTGTGTGTACGTACATACATACATATGACAAATAGCAACTGCTACTTAACTACTTGAGTTACATATAATGAGGAATGGCCTTGTCATAGAAAATATTGAACAAATATTGGTGGAATTGTGTTTACTTCATGCGAAGTATTTTATTAGAGCAAGCAGAACCTTTGAAATTGTCTAGTTCAATCTATTGTATTTTAATACTTGAGACATTTGAGACTCAGAGATGTTAAACACCTGCAAAAGGAAGTATGTCTAGTTAGTGGCAGGTCTACATAGAAAGTAAGTTTTTTGTTTTTGGTTTTGTTTCTTTGGCAGCCTGTGCAAGATTTGGTCTACTATCCAATTATGGATAATTAAAGATTTATTCATTCAAATATAATCATGAGGTAGCTACTATGTGTCCGTCACTGTTCTAGGTGTTGGGGATGAAGACAGACATGCCTAGGATAATAGAGGATAAGCCAAGATAAGAATGTCCAGACTGCCAGGTTCAGAGTGGATTCTAGCTCGTGCAGGGAAGTCAGGGAAGGCCTCAATGAGAAAGTGGCATGTGAACAGAAACCAAAGAAAGTAAGGAATTAAGCCATGCATATACAAAGTAAGCTCATTCTTAGCACTGGAAGCAGTTAGTGCAAGGGTCCTGCAGTGCCTCTGAGACATCAGTGATGCCCCTATGTCTGAAGCAGAGTGAGCTGAGGATGGTGGTAGAAAAAGAGGTCAGGTGGCATTAATAGGCCAGATGACAAAGGGCATTGAAGGTCATGGTAAGGACCTTGGGAATTTACACTGAATGAGGTCAGAAGTCCATGGAGGGTTTGAGTAAGGGAGTTGTATGACTTTTGACTACAGTCTTAGAAGGCTCATTCTGGCTAATGAATAAAGGATAAAATGGTGAGAAAAGGACAGATGTGAGGTTATCTTAATAATCCAGGCAAAAGATGGCGGATGGTAGCAGTTAAAGTGGTAAGAAGTGCCAAGTTCTAGATATATGCAGCGAATTTCTTATGGATTGGATATGAGGTGTAAGAGAAAGAGAAATGATTCCAAAGTTTTGATCCTGATCTGCTAGAAAACAGGAGGTGCCATCTTGGGAGGTTGTGGGATAATTAGCGAGTGAGCAGCAGTTCTTGCATAATGCTAAAAAGTTAAAGAAGTTAAAAATAAATACATCTATGTGTTGGCAAATATATAGATTTACATCATTTCATTATAACTATAGGGTATACTACAAAGAACTAAACAAACAAAATCAACAAAATCAAAACTAATAGCCTGATGAAAGTGCTTATCATTTTTAACGCCTACAAAATATTGCACTGAGGTTCCATTTAAAGATTAAAGTATACAGTTTTTGTTAACCATTCACATGTGTAATCATATTGTACAGATACAAAAAGCAGAAATGTAGAAAAAATAGAAATTTAAATTACTTTAAATTCCTACAATTTAACATCAAGGGAAGACAGTGGGGTTTTCTTGGTAATAAAGGTAAAGCTCTAATTTAAGTTACAATTAGCATAGTAAGTGTAGCTTTTACTAACACTAAATATGGCCCTTAAATAAATCTACTCCTCTTTAGACTCCAAATCTGCAAACATACAATTTGTCATAAACCACTTTTGGCTCAGAAAAAATTGTTTTAGGAGTAAGTAGTGGGTGTGTGGAGGATGGGGGTGGTCAGGGCACATCATACACTGTGAATTTAAAGTGTACCTAAACACGCTCATCCTTCTGTACCACTCTCAGTCCCCAGAAATTGACTTGGAAATTCCCCCAGTAGAATTAGTAATACATTGGCTGAGTGCGTTTTTTTTTCAGAAGGTCATTACCAAGTTGCTCAAGAAGCTTTTAGCCTGTGTCCAGGTGTCCATGACACACACATAGGTGGAGGACTTCTCCAGGCCTCTGACAGCATCACAGATGACCTAATCTTTCATGGGACCCTTAGAGTCATAATAGGGATGGCTGGAAGCAGGAAAGAGGGAGGGTAATACAAACAAAAACCTAAGAGGCTAGGGAGGCTTAGAATAAAAAAACAGGAGAGGAGAGTATATGTATCTAAGGTAGAACCATTTCCTACTCCACAGGTTCAGTCCTGGTGCAGCATCTGGAAACACACACATTTATCAGCCCCTGTGACCCAAATGAGAGTGAGTAAATTTTTGCAGTAACATCCAGAGAAAATTGGGGGAAAATATAATGTTTAATATGTAATCCTTATTTTTAGCAGGTGCTGAAGTTTAAGATTGAAGAAGAATCTACTGGTTCCTAAAATTTAAAATGCAGTTAACCAAAAACAAACAAACAAAAAAAAAGCTTCCACTTTTTGAAAGAAAGAAATCAGGTATCTAATTCTAGTAATCAAATCCTTTAGAAGATAACATGATAATTATTTTCTATATGTGGGCCATATGATTTAAAAAAAACTTAAAATAATTATAGCAAATGTTATTGTCATTCTTTTGACTCTGATGCCCAAGAAAAGGGAGGAGATAGACTCACTGTTGCCAGTTACAATCTGTACTCTATTTCTTTATTTTTGTGAGAAAAGGTCTTACTCTGTCACTCAGGCTGGAGTGCAGTGGCATGATCATGGTCCACTACAGCCTTGAACTCCTGGGCTCAAGCGATCTTCCTGCCTCAGCCTCCCAAGCAGCTAGGGCTATAGGTACACGTCATCATGCCTGGCTATTTTTTTATTTTTTGTAGACATGGGGTCTTGCTATGTTGCCCAGGTTAGTCTTGAACTCCTGATCTCATGCAATCCTCTCAAAGCCTGGGATTACATGCAGAAGCCACTGCCCAGCCCTGTGCTCTGCTTAAAAAGATGGTGAGACACACATATGGCAGTGATGGAGTCATGAAATGGCTGGAGAAAGAGGAAATATTAGAGTAGCATTGTGTAAGATCCTGCAGATCACCTAGACCAAGTCCAATGACCCAAACAAGAGGTATTTCTAGCCTCTGCAGGACCAAGAAATTTACATCTTTCTGAATGGAAAACTTGCATCTTTCAAAGGCAGCTGTCCTCTCATTGTTTGGAATGCTGACAGCAGAGTCATGTGGGCAGGGGGGCAGAGAGGTTCACTCTTAGAAATCGTGACATGTACAGAACCCATACAAATCAGAGGCATGGTGCAAAGTATGACATGTGGGTGGCAAATGGGTTTGCCATGTACCAGGCAAGCCTTCACACTCTGTCCTCTGGCTGGTAACCCTTCCACAGGCGTAACCTGGACTTTTCTGGAGATGGGTGGGAGATGAAAGAGAACAAGAGCTGCAAATCCTCAAAATCTTCCAGGAGTCAAGAATCCAATAGCCTGTCAAGTTCAGTGTCCACAGGCACATCCAGCAAACTACACCAAACTGTAGCCTCTGGGAAAGAACATGGCCAGGATTCAAACAACATATTCTTAAAATGTCTCCATTTTATTCTAAGTGAGACCATGTACTGTTTTATACCTACAGTGGCAGTATTTTGTAAGGATTCTTAGAGAGTTTAAATAACTACCATTTGATCCTGTACTCTCACTACTGGGTGTTTTCCCAAAGGAAAAGAAATCATTATATCAAAAAGATACCTGCACCTGTATGCTTAACACAGCACTGCTCACAACAGCAAAGAATATGGAATCAACCTAAGTGTCCATCAGTGCATGACTGGGAAAAAAAAAAAAAGTAACAGGTACACAATGGAATACCACTCAGCCATTAAAAAAAAATAAATAAATAAAAGAATATAGTCATGTCTTTTGTAGCAACATGGATGAAACTGGAGGCCATTGTCTTAATTGAAACAAGTCAGTCACAGAAACATAAATGCTGCATGTTCTCATTTACAAGTGGGAGCTAAATAATGCATACACATGGACACAGAGTATAAAAAGATAGACAATAGAAACTCAGAAGGGTGGGGGCATAGGAAAGGAATAAATAATGAGAAATCATTTAATGGGCACAACATACTTGTTTTTTGTTTTTTGAGACAGAGTCTCACTCTTACACCCAGGCTTCAGTGCAGTGGCCTGGTGCAATCTCGGCTCACTGCAACCTCTGCCTCCTGGGTTCAAGCGATTCTCCTGCCTCAGCCTCCTGAGTAGCTGGGATTACAGGGGTGCATCACTACGCCCGGCTAATTTTTGTATTTTTAGTGGAGATGGGGTTTCACCATGTTGACCAGCCAAGCTGGTTTTGAACTCCTGACCTCAAGTCATCCACCTGCCTCAACTTCCCAAAGTGCTGGGATTCTAGGCATGAGCCACTGTGCCTGGCCAATATATGTTATTTGGATGATAACTACCCTAAAAGTCCTGACTTCAATGCTATACTATCTATCCATCTAACAAAATTACACTTACAGCCTAAAATTCATACTTATAATTTTTTTAAAAAATAACTAGATTAAAATGGAGGAACCTAATGTATCTTTCTCCATTTGTATACATTCCAAAAATAGATGGTGGGGCGTGGGGGCAGCTACTGGACCACAGGCTAACTAGCAAAAGTAGCCCAATATCTTAGGCATTGAAGCTGTATGTATACCTGCTGATTTGCCTCTGCTGCTTTCAATGAGTGAAGTATCCAAACCAGAGTTTTTATGATCAAAGATAGAAACACAGTTATGTTAAATAATTGGTAAGGCAAAGCATTGTCTAATCGTGATAACGTCAGCTGTGAACAACCAGTCAATGAACTGGAACGAACCCACTGACCTTCACCCTGAAGAGGAGTGAGAAAGTTCTCCCTGCTGTCATCACCGAGAACAGGTCACTGTTTTTATGGAAAAAAACTTTCAATTCCTTACTAGTGCTAGGAAAAAAATAAATAACGTTTTTACATCTGGTATCTGTGTTTAGAGGAAAAAGAGAAAGAGGATGAAGAACTAAAACGTACTGAGCACCTAACATTTGCTGGTTGATTACATCTTACTGACTCTTCACAGCAACCCCATGACAGAGGTATCATCATCCCAGAGTAGGACAAGGAAAATATTGGGTCAAATGACTCATGTTAGATGTCTTGCAAATAATGTGATGAAATTCTAGTTCCAATATGCCAACTACTATTGTGCTATTTGCTAACATCTTTATTTTATTTAACATTGCAATTGCATATTGATATAGAGCCTTAGAAGTTTTCAACTGTGTTTTAGTACAGAATTTCCTGAAATATTTATGCTTTTCTGCCCTTAAAAATTATAAATTTATTCACTACATATATATTAACTGAGTTATGTTTTGTTTAAATATTTTTCAAATAATACTATTGATATATACTTACGGTTAAAAATGTCAAAACTACTGAAAAATGTATTTCAAAAAATAGAGACATCCTGTATGACCACAAAGTATTAACTTGTATTTATAATGTGTATACTTATATCTCTCCATGTGTAAAATAATACATATCATACATATATTTTGGTTTTTGTAAAATGTGTATGTTTGTGTGTGTGTGTGTGTGTGTGTATATATATATATATGACATAATTTTGTATCCTACTTTTAAAACTTTACCTCAAGGATTTTCCTATATAATTAACATTAAACATAATTTTAATAGTTTCATGATAACTTCTTGAATCGTTAAACCATAATTCCTCTTCAGTTGGACATGTGGACTTCAGTTTTTTCCAGGCTTGACATAAGAATAATATTTCTGTAAACACCCTTTGTATATATAGCTTTGCCTTTATGTCTGGTATATTTTTGGGTGTGAGTTTTATATGAACATTTGTTGGGTCTGCTCATTTGTAATGTTAAGGTTTGACAGACATTGCCAAATTGCTTTCCAGAAAGATGAGACATGCTTCTCCATATCATTTCCAGTATTTAGAACAATCCACTGAAGCTTTGTGAAAAGTCCTACTCCTCGAAGGAGAAAAATCGCTGTTTCAAATTCAATTAATTCAAAAAGAAAAAACTATGTTCTCTACTCATTTTTCTATTCTGTTTTTCCTGTATATTAATATACTGACATTCTTTAAAAATCATAGATACTAAGCTTCTTCATGTTGTATGTTTAAAATACATGTTCCAAGTTTATAACTTCTCTTTTAATTTTACTTATATTGACTTTTATACATTTACTATCATTTGTGCCTTACCAAAGTTTGTTATTTCTTCTTGGTTTCTGCCTAAGTACTTCGTACTTTTATTTTATGGGATCTGGATTTCGTGTTTGTTTTGAGTATCTTTCCCTACTGCAAGAGTACAAAAATGCTCTGTATATTCTTCTAATACTTTGTTTTTTAATTTGACTTTATAATCCTTGTATGTTTTGCATATCTTGTAAGATAGGAATCTAACTTGATTTCTAGCCAAATTGATAGCAAATTGTCTGAAGCCCATCTGTTCACCAATCTCTTTCCCCATTAATTTGAAACATATTTTTTAAACAACAAATTCTTCAATAGTTATGTGTGTGTATATACATCTATATGATTATCTGTATATACATGGGCATGAGTGAATGTGTCTGTGAGAGAGAAAAGAGAGTGAGTAGCCCTCATTAGAACATCTTTATATGTCATTTATATCCCCCGCCCGGCAAATATCAACGGCATATGGGTCCACACGCACTAACAACATAGCAGTGATGCACTCCAAGGATTTGTCAGGAAGTACAGAGAGCATAAGCTTGAATTCACTACTTCCTCAGCAATTATCAGAGTCTTGGTTACAGAAATAATTATTGAGGTTTGCCTAAAGTCTATGCAGATTTCCATTCCTGGATAATCTAACCAATTTTGGGTTAATCAAATCACAAGAATGTTGTTTTTGGACTGACTGCTTTTTCTTCCTGGTAAAATCAGTTTGACTGTATTGCTCTTGGCCTGCAATCATCTAACTACTTAAGGGGCATTACAGGACACACAGCTTCATGAGTTATTGATTACCCTATACTCTGTAGGAACTCTTTCTTAAGACAAAGGGGAAATTTTTCTCTAGTCCCACTTAGAGAAAGAATTGGGCTCCTCCAGTATAACTATAAACATTGAAATAACTGTGTTTTTCTCTTAGAGTTCACTATCAGAATATTTACAGATTTGTAACCATCATTCAGCAGATGAACAGATTCTCAAGCATTTTTTGTGTTAACTTTATTCTCAGATTCCCCAGATCCGTCTTCATTTTCAAAACTTTCCATTCTGTTTGTCCTGATTTCCTTATTTATGTTATTTTCTTACATAGTATGTATTCTGATAAACTGTCTTAAACATATTTGAGAAAAAGATGGGGCATAAGTAAATGATACAAAAATACTCTTTAGAATTTTTTTTTTCTGAGCCTTTTTCCACCTTGATAAGAGTGAGTATTGGAGAAAACCAAGTCTTTCAAACCTGTCTATACTAGCTCAGCAAAAGCTTGTTTATATTCAGTGGTATATTTAGACAGTAGAATCTGGCTCTAGGTAATTTTATTAACTTACAAATCATTTTCCAATTGTAAATTTTTGTGACCCTATTTTGTCTAATATCATTATGTTCTTCTCTTTCCAAATTACACTTTCTTCTGTAAGTATTTGCCAAAGCAGATAAGACCTACATGTGAGTGGGCATAATACACGTTACTTGCCAAGGTAGAAAACAGAATCTATTTTAATTTTGACATGACCTTCCTGCAAAGTAGCATAAAAAGGAAAAAGAACTTTGTTTACACCTCCAAGTCTTGCCTTGTACCCCAATATTTACTTATGTCAATATTATTCCTGACCTTCACCTAACATAGATCACTGAAAGCAAACTGCCTGGGCACTATTTTTCACATGTATAATCTGTGCGTAAATACGTATATATACAAAAATAAGCCTTTATTACTTTACCAATGTTCTTTTTGTAAATGAAAACATTATTACCTCAAAACTAACAGCCCAGAACCGGATGACCCTTAGAGTCTCTTCTAACTCAGAGTCAACATGGAATTTACAGACAAAACATCATCTTTCCTGTTCTCTTTGGCTCACCAAAAAATTTCAATACCTTTTCTGAGACCTTGAAATACACCAACATGTTTTGAAATAGAACATTATTATATGACCCTGAGTTTTATGAAATAGGATCATAAACAAGAATCAATGGGATTTGTGAAAAATTAGCATAGAATAGTACGTTGGCACTTACCTTTGACCTTTTCGATAACTTGGTGAGCAGCCTTAAAGTCCATGACTTGTAATAGTTTGTAATTTTATAAGGCATAAATTGAATTGTGTGAGCTATGAACTTAGCATGCAGCAGTGAATGGTTAATAACGATAACAATTTAACATACCAGCTTTCATACACTGATGCATCTTTTTGGTTTTTCTACTTGTCATCATATTCATATAATGCTGCAGTAAAGTTCCTTGAAAACTACCAATATTTAAGCCAACCATAAAACCTAAAGTATAATAATAATAATAATAATAATAATAAAAGAAAAAAATAAAAAATAAAAATAAAAAAAAGAAAGTGATGCAATCAAACATAAATATGAATACTATGTAATATTTTTGTGTAGTAAATTACCAATTACTTTTGGTTTAGACACCTAACGGGTCTAAAAGGGTAATAGCTGTTTTCTTTTCTTTTTTGAAACGGAGTCTTGCTCTGTCGCCCAGGCTGGAATGTGGTGGTGAGATCTCGGCTCACTGCAACCTCTGCCTCTGGGGTTCAAGCAATTATCCTGCCTCAGCTTCCTGAATAGCTGGGACTACAGGTGTGCACCACCACGCCCAGCCAATTTTTGTACTTTTAGTAGAGAAGGGGTTTCACCATGTTGGCCAGGCTGGTCTCAAACTCCTGACCTCAGATGATCTACCCACCTCGGCCTCCCAAAGTGCTGGGATTACAGGCATGAGCCACTGTGCCCAGCCCAAATATTTTCTGTAGGAGTCTTCCCATATCTGCATTTTCACTTTTCACGGTTTCAGTTACCCTTGGTATGAAACTATTACGTGGAAAATCTCAGAAGTAAACAATTCATAATTTTTAAATTATCCACTATTCTATGTGGCAAGATGAAGTCTCCCACTGTCCCGCTCTGTCCTGCCCCCTCCTACCCGGGACGTGAATCATCCCTTTGTCCAGTGGATCCTGTCTAGGAGATGTCTGGGTTATCATAACATCCTAGTGCTCTTGTTCAAATCACCTTTATTTTCCTTCATGATGGTCTCGAAGTACAAGAGTAGTGATGCTGGCATACTGTTACAATTGTTTTATTATTGTATTTGTTATTGCTATTAATCTCCTACTGTGCCTAATTTAAGTTAAACTTTATCATAGGTATGTACATATAGAAGAAAGACAATATATGTAGGGCTTGGTACCAGGTGCGGTTTCAGGCATTCACTGGGGTGTTCTTGAATAATTACCCCATTCAGTAATGGAGGGCTACTGAACGTGGCCGGTGATAGATTTTATAGAGGAAAATATATAGTGTAATTGACTACAGTTGAGACAGGGTATCAGGATCTACCTATACATTTGAAGAATTAAAAGAGGATATCAGGACCTACCCATTTTATGTACCAGGGATTTATTCTATTTAGCACTTTATGCTTATGGCTTAATTTTCATCAAACCATTTAATCATAGAAAAGCAAAGTATTTATTTTTTAAAGACTCTGGTTGTCTCATCACAGAATGGTGAGAAATTAGAGGAGATGGAAAAACATCTGTGAAGGAGAAGAAACTTACATTAAGAGAATCTTAGCTCTGCGAGCTGTAATCTATCAAATCAAAATAAGCAGAAGGAAGAGAACATTTTTGTTTGTGAAGTAAAGCTTTTTTAAAACCTGGAAACATGCACATACCACATACCATCCTGTTTTGACAATTATGTTTTCATTATTTATTTACATGTCTGAGTCCCACTAGATGGTAAGCTCCTTAAATGTAGGGAACTTATCTCTTCATGTTTATGTCTCTAGTACCTATACATAGTAGGCACTCCGTACATGTTTAAGAAACAGATAAATACTCTTTGCCTACCCTCCAGTCCAAGTACTTCTTCCCAACAACCCTCAGACAATCGTTTTTCAATCATAAGAATAGCCTGTTGTAATGGACACACTGGTGTGCTGCCCAGAAACAACTTCAGGACTGAAATTCGTCCAATGATTGCAAGTGTTGGCTTCTGACACCTCATAATCAGACCTTCTCTGGACACTACCCTCTGTTGGAAAGAGCTATCTCCCTCAAGTTTTCACTCCTTCCCTGGAGCATCCTGTATCCCATGACTGATGAATGCAAGGGTACAAACTCCTCCTCCTCGCCTCATTCCAGGACAACTCTCCAGGGCCTGGAATGCCAGCTCCAGGGCTCCTTAGCATCAGATGGGACTCTACTGCAACTGCTCTGCAGTCCAGCTTTTTCTCCTCTACAGACATGCTTTTTTCACTCCCCCACTGGTATCGGTACTTCTAGCACTCCCCAATAAATCTCCTACCTCCTACATAATATTATCTACCTCAAATTCTGCACTGCAAAACTTGACCCAGGTCACCAGTGGAGCTTTATAAAAATATACATTCCCAGACCTCATTCTAGATCTAATAAAATCAAAGTGTCTTAAAGCATGAGAAACTTTTTAAGTTTCATAAGTTACATGCCAAAAGTTTGCCTTAGATAGTTTTTATTACTATTAAAAGAGCAGACAATTCTTCTGCTGTCATAGAACTTCAAGGTCTCAAGACTACTTGCTGCCAGGTTGTTGACATGTTTTTTACATTTGTACAGTCTAACCTAATACTTCTCAGGAAATTATTTCCTTTAGTATCTCTCATTTAATTTTCAGTATTTAAAACTTTGTTATACTTATATACACAGATATCAATTAATAGGTAATTACAAAGCTGAAGCTGTCACCTCTACTTTGTACAAGTCAGACTGTTCCTTTTCTTTTTTCCCCCTTTTTAATAGGAAAATAATCCACTAAAACCCCTTGGAAAAGGAATTTAGGTTAGGCACAGTCAATGTTCTATCTCCTACAATAAAGTGGGATGCTTGTTGCATTAAATATTTAAATACATAGCAATCTCCAAATCTTGTTTCAGACTCTGTCACTATTATGTTTAAAATAAAGGCAATAAAAACAGAAATGATCATCAATTTCACAATTTTGTGATTCCCATTAGTCATTTCTTTTCTTCAATAAAATTACAGCGACTACACTTACCACTTGTGTGATGAGACATTTTCCAAAACCATCTCTGTGAAGAAAATCTCTTCATCCTAACTGTAATAGCTGTATAAAACCAACGCCATTACACAAAGTCCTAAGGCAAACATTTGTAAATTGTGAAAATTCTTTAAAAATAAACCTATTTGGCCAACAGTTGCAAAAGAAAAAACTGAAAATGAGCACATATTTTTCCTTTGGCTGCTTTAAGCTCAGTGAGTTTTCCATTTTCAGTTGCTTTCTTTATTATAAAGAGATTGGCTCTGGAATAAAACTAGCAAAAAGAAAGGTGAGCATTTTCTATTGAAACTGAGAGTCGTCTGTGTGCCAAGATCCAGAATACTGTGCCTGGAAAAGTGCTGAGACCTCAAAACTTTGAAACATTTGTTTTTGCACAGAAATGCTGACAACATCTATCTGTATCAATTCAGCTCTATGAGTTGTGTGGCGCAGTATCCTCCTTCCACTACCTTAGATATTCTGCCCAACTCCCAGAAACAAACAACAGAAAATTATTCCTCCAAAAATGAGTTTTCTCATACGTTAGCTGGGAACATATGCCAAGGCATGTTCTCAGTATCAGAGAGAGAGCCTGGAGTCAATCACATAGATGGCTCAGTAAATGCAATCCCAACACCAGCATCATATCCTAATCCCTTTATATTTGGAACTGTTTCATAGTGAGGCAATCACCTGGAGAAAGCCTAGTGAATTGCAGACCTTGGACCAAATCTACATGTTTTTATACAGCCTGTGGGCTAAGAGTCATTTTTTATATTTTGAAATGGTTAAAAAAATCAAAAGAAAAATAACATTTCACAATAGGTGAAGATTGCATGAAATTCAAATTTCTGTATCTATAAATAAAGTTTTATTGGAACAGAGCAGCCCTCATTTGTTTATGTACTATCTATGGATGCTTTCACACTACAATGGCAGAGTTGAATAGATGCAACAGAGACCTATGGTTCACAAAAGCATAAAATATTTCTCTCTTGCCTTTTACAGAAAATATTTCTAGCCTCTGACCTAGAATGCTATAATTTACAAGGTTGTTTTATATGCATCTCATTCAATCCAACAAAGTGGAGGGTATTATACAAATTCTACAGAAAAAAAGAAAATGACATTCCAAGGTCTCATGTAGCCAGTGTGAAGAATTTATTCATATTTTTTCATTTTGTCAAAGAGCTTCTCTTACAAATAAGTGGTGTATCTCAACAGATAAATTTGGTAATGCTAATTAGTATTTGGTTTGTTAAAAAAAAAAAAAAGTTGGCATCCTTTCGTTTATCAATACAGCAACCAAAAGTAATTTGCATAAAATCAGGCACTTCAGAGTATTTTAGTTTGTGAAGGACCAAACTAAACTCTTGGAAAGCTTGTTCTGCCTGATGATACTAACTAACACACTTGTCACTCAAAGAAGAAACACAAGTTTCTCCCTTCAGCTCCTCAGGTGCTCCAATGCAGTGGAAAAGAACCCTGAACACATCATCTTTCCCTTGGACTCCTTCATATTTCTCATGCAAATACAGTAGATGATTCTGACAGGGTCAAATTCTTCTGAAATTGAGTTACTACAGCAATTTTGTTCATTCTTTCTGAACATACCATTGTTCATAGTATCCCCAACCTGAAGATATTAGTCAAGGAGAGAGTTTCATGTCTTCTCTAGGTTTTCTGTCTACATTTTGCACTTGAGTAGCTACACAATTTGTACTTTTCTTCTAATATATGAAGCTGGTATGACAGTCATGAACCACCATGCCTGGCTAATATTACCTAATTACATAATATATACAATCATTATCAATTCACTTTTATTAAGTGTTTATGAATGCAAGGAGAAGAAAAAGCTCTACTAAGAAAACTGACCAAGCAAATACTGACTAAAATCCGGGACGAATGACATTTAGCTCCTGCTTGGCCAATAACTACGAACATTTGGGGAAATCTTGAACTTCTCTGTTTTCTCCACTATATGACAAAAGAGACTACATGACCTCTAGAAGCCATTTAAATTTTTAAAATTATTTCCACTTCTGAATGTACTTTGAATGCTCACTCAATCCAAGTAGGTCTTACTTTCTTCATTTCTAAATTAGAGATAGGACCTCCAGCCTAGGTAGTTAGTTACAGTAAGAAAATACATTTAAAGGACATAGTACTCCAAAGTGATAATGATGACAGGGTACTTTGTGTTTGTAGATCATGTCATGCATGATAAGCAGGTCCATTACAGTTAAAGAAGAGGCTCTGCCAGGCACCACAGCACACATCTATAGTCCCAGTTACTCAAGACTGAGATGGGAAGATGACTTGAGACAGGAGTTCAGAGGCTGTAGTGTGTAATGATCATGCCTGTGAATAGCCACTATACTCCAGCCTGGACAACATAATAAGACTCCATCTCGAAAAGAAGGAAAAGAAAAAAGAGGTTAAAAAGTGAGAGGAACCACACGAAAAGTGGAAATAATGTTTCCTGTTTTTAAAAGTTCTGCAAATCCATGACAAAATTCCTCTTGGTACACAAGGATTTTCTCACCCTGCTCACTTGAGGCAGATAATACCTGAGCCATTGCTAGGTGTCCTCTGTCCTCTTTACCTACCTTGGTTAACACAAACCAACAGGATGAACTGTGCTCCTTCAAAACCCAAAATAATAAGAACACCACTCTAAACCAATAATCACTTTTCATAGTGATAGATCCCAGCAAGAAATCATACTCAATAGCTTAAAATAGAAAATATCTTCTTTATTTATTTTATAAGATCAAGATTAAGTTCTTAAGCAGTTTTACTAAGTTCTGCCTCAAGACCAAAATGTATAATCTCTAAGATCATCAATACAAGATTTCTCAATTGTGAATATTTTCGTATATCAATGTTGTTTTCTTAAAATGATTCTAACTATTGTTGAATTTTTTCAACACTATGACTTTATATATCATGGTCACCAAAATAGTTTACATTTAAGCTACCAATCACCCTAGAGAGGGCTTAGCAGCATCACATCAACCTTTAAAAAGTTAACATTTTTAACTATAAAAAAAGAAATGGGGGTAATATGGCAAAGTCATCTGACATTTGAGACTATCGTTCCTTGGTTCTTGTCTAAGCTCTTTTCATTAGGTCACACAGACTATGGGTTAAGTCTTTTATTCTATGTGTCTGGTTACTTGTCTGAATATAGAGTCAACAATAATAATCTTGGTCATGTTTGAGAGTCAATATATAAGGCTACAATTAATTAAATCTGATGCTATCATGAACATTTAGACATAAATATAATTCAAAGAGAGCAAGGCTTGATAGGCAGTGAATTAAAATAGAGAGCACTTAAAAGCAACAAAAAATTATTAGATTCATTTACTCATTTACTCATAGTAGACATTTGCAAACAATACTATGGCACACCCTGGGGACTCTGTGCCCACCGCGGAAGGACAGTGAACAATAATACTAGTAAGATGATAGGAAGGAGATGCATCCAAGCCTATAGGAGAACAGATGAAAGACATCACATTAGACACTGGGGACATGACGCTGATGCCCAGTGTCAACGAGCCAGGAAGAAATTAGTTACACGAAGAGGAAGAGGATAGAGAGACCTGGGAGTAAAGTAAGCACACATGGAAAATCGCAGTAGTATACCATGATATAGGGAACTAAAACTAGTTAGATCTGGTCTGAGTGGGCAGTGTTTTAGGGAAGTAGCCAGGGGCTGAGACTACCAGGTCCTAAGAGCCTTGTATGTCACACTAATGAGCTTGAACTTCAACCTGAAAGCCCTGAGAACTTGGTGGAAGATTTTAAGCAGGAGAATGACTAATCAGGTTTGACATTAAGAAAGATGGAAAGGAAAGTTTCGAAAGATATAAGAGTGAGTGAAGGGACAGAAACCTGAGAAAGATGGAAAATTTGGCAGTCTCTTGCAGCAATGTAGATTGTAATCTATGAGTTCACACAGGAGGAACTCTGGTGAGAGGGATCATGACGCAACAAGGAATATTTAGCAAGAAATAGAAGGTGAGCAAGTAGAAATCCAGCACAACTTCTTGAGATAACCTGGACAACTGAGGAGATGCGATATACATAGCAAACACAGAAAAGGTCAAGAGAGATGGGACTGCAACATGCGTTTCACATATGCCCCACCAGAATAAACAGCATCACGGGTTCTGGCAAAAGTAAGAGAAAGGAAGAAAAAATTCAATGCTTGCTTCAAATGTTCAAACCAGAATGAAGAGGAGTGAAGAAAGCCATAATATAGCCTTAGTTTATTTCTTTTTTCCTGCGAAGAAAGATGTGAAATTTGTCAGAGGGAGAGGGTCAAGGGAACGGAATCATCTGATAGGAGGTGATGCTCTCAAACGTGAAAACATTTCCAAGGATAAGACAGACCAAAGATAAGTTTTAAAAACATTCTATAGAAACTCCCAAGGTTTGACTACCTAAATGTATGCATAAGGGGGAGCACAGATAAATTAGGAATTATGCCTATCTTAGTTCTAAAAGCTAGCAGAATGAAAAACATTAACAGAACTTTACTGTGTCAAATGCAGCAGCAAATGTACCCAAACAGGATTACAATATCCTATGGAAAGAATAGCCTAGATCTAATGTTTGGGGCATAATAAACACATTTGCAATTATGAGATTTTTTTTATTCCCATACAAGAATGCAGAAACAAAGCCAAAATCCACTTTTCAAGAAAAAAAAATTGGCAAAGTTTCCTAAACAGAAGCCCCACTTACACCAAATCTGGTACCAATGGGTGCCAGACATCCACAGCAGGCACCAGACGGTGGAGCTCCTATCACTTGCTTCACAGATTGCTGTCTGGTTGCAATTTCTAGTCATATGTGATTTATTTGGTGGAGAGAGAAAACCCCCTGGCTTCCCTCTATCAGTTCTGCATCCCAGCTTCAGGAATCAAAATAAACATATTTATCCACAAAGATTAGCTCCAGGTATTGCCTCTCTTTATCCATGAAGCATTCCTTTACTCCTGTGCAAAACATTGTTCGAGGAATAATTCAATTTACAAATTGTCAAGTAAGCACCTGGCTAAACAAGGGTGAGGAGAAAAGAAGCATCCTCAGCTGTCATCTTAACATCTAACTTTCATAAACTCTGCATTGTTCCTTTCTTCCTTGATCTCTGCCTTTCTTTCATTTCTTGAATTAGGTCCAAGGCCATTTCATAGCATGTCTTTCTTTTTTCTTTAAAAAAAACAAAAACAAAAACAAAAACGGTTTGCCTAGTGCAGGAACAGAAAACCAAATACTGCATGTTCTCACTTATAAGTGGGAGATGAATGATGAGAACACACGGACACACGGTGGGAACAACACATACAGGAGTCTGTCAAAACAACACACACTGTTGAGGGGTGGGAGGGAGAGCATCAGGAAGAATAGCTAATGGATGCTGGGCTTAACACCTAGGTGATGGGATGATCTGTGCAGCAATCTACCATGACACATGTTTACCCGTGTAACAAACCTGCACATCCTGCACATGTACCCCTGAACTTAAAAGTTGGAAAAAAAAGGCTTGCAAAATGTCAATTAATCATACACATATCTACTCAAAAATGTATACTATGTACCTGCAATGTATCAGTCACTCCACCTATCACCAGGAATAGAAAAATAAACAGGGCATATGATAAAGATAGCAAGAACATCTAATATGGGGAGATAATTAAATCATTAAAATACATTTTCATATATGCTATCATAGAGATACAAACAAGTGTTAAATTAAAATCCAGAAGGAATAACCTGGAAATATCATTCATTAAACATGTATTTTTTTAAAGTTATTTTTTTCCATCACACTCATACAGAAATAAGGACATTCCAGAAGGCCTTTCCGGAGTGTAGTGTTTACCCTCCCTATAACTGACAATTTTGCACTAGATGTAAGAAAAGCTACGTCTAAACTAAAACCTTCTTTCTCCTACTAAATCATGCCAAAAATCAGGATCTAACTAACAAAAAACATTTGTCTTCACTAAAAAAAAAAATCATAATCCCAGGGACTGAAAATTTACACATACATCATATGGTAGTCTCTACAGATGAATTTCCATTTCTTATCTTGACACATGTCATGCATGACTATGGCTCATCCTCAAGCATTTATGCCCCAGAAGAGGGTGTGCCATCATTTACATCAATACTAACTTCAAATAAACCCCAATTGACCTTCAAAATTGGGGAAAAGTAGTATAAGCATTCTAAAAATGACCTTTCTAAAGTAACCGCAGCAATCTGATGCTTTCAAAGATCCACATTACTTAGGTGTTCTAAGATGTCAGAATGGACCAACAAAGCTCCATTCTCTTCTACCCCTAACTTGGGGACTTAATTATTTCTTTTCCACAAACTTGAGAACTTCTCTGGGGGCTACACAGCTTCTAAATGATTTTTAAAAAACAAACGAAGACACAATTTCAGGAAAGAAATGTAGAATTAGCAGTTACCTTCTATACTCAGTTTAATCTTCTGAGCATTTCTCTCCTTAAAATTACCATTTAATTAAAGAATGTAAACAATTTTGTTTAAGACACTGAAGGCATTTTTATTTCTCTGGCTGATAGGAAAGGATCTAACATATCAACCAAATGAGATTAAAGGAAGAAGGTATGCCTGAAACTATCTTAAAGACAGGTTACCATAAATAGATATGTTTGACCAAGTTTTATCTTTAGGAGGGAACACAGACTAGAAAGAAAAGAAATGGCCACCTACCAGATTACCCGGGGAAATGAAACAAAACCAGGTGATCAATTGGAGAGAGTTGTTTTAGCCAGATCACACTGATATACATAATCATTTTCTCAAGACAATTATGCATTAACCAAGGGCAGTAAGTACCACTGACTGGAATATCCAAATAATATATGTATACATATACATGCACATATACATACATACACACATGTAGCATCTTTTACCATAACAACTAGTGTTGTCTACACTTACTATTGTAAGTTTAGGACAAGAACCTACAATATAAACAAATGCTCTTAATCATCACATATATATCTAAGAAAAATCTCATTGTAGAAATATTTTTCCTTATTAGATATATTTGTGTTTTGCTGTTTCTCATTGGCTCTTTTTCTTGATTTTGAATAACCATTTGAGAGTATTCCAAATGTGCATCCCCTCAACAAGAAAGGCTTCTGTTGTTAAAATGTTATATCTCTCTACATAAAGTGATCCAGTTGGATATGTCTTAGGTTTATTTCTCCAGTGGCATTATCTGTGAGTATCAAGAGATAAAAACAATCAAACAATTGTGTACAAAGACTTTATCGAAGAAAACAGAGAATTGGGGATAGTACACAAATCCTGTTGCAAACATTCTGGATTTACTTGGGAGTGCACAGTATTTATGGAAGTGACTGTTCCCTGCCGTAAAGTATGAAGCAGCTTAGGCCTTTGACTGCTCTGGGTGACTGAGTGCATTAAAGGATTGCTATAAGAACCATGCTTGACTTTTTAATGATTGCCATTCTAACTGGTGTGAGATGGTATCTCATTGTGGTTTTGATTTGCATTTCTCTGATGGCCAGTGATGGTGAGCATGTTTTCATGTGTTTTTTGGCTGCATAAATGTCTTCTTTTGAGAAGTGTCTGTTCATGTCCTTCGCCCACTTTTTGATGGGGTTGTTTGTTTTTTTCTTGTAAATTTGTTGGAGTTCATTGTAGATTCTGGATATTAGCCCTTTGTCAGATGAGTAGGTTGCAAAAATTTTCTCCCATTTTGTAGGTTGCCTGTTCACTCTGATGGTAGTTTCTTTTGCTGTGCAGAAGCTCTTTAGTTCAATTAGATCCCATTTGTCAATTTTGGCTTGTGTTGCCATTGCTTTTGGTGTTTTTGACATGAAGTCCTTGCCCATGCCTATGTCCTGAATGATAATGCCTAGGTTTTCTTCTAGGGTTTTTATGGTTTTAGGTGCTGGAGAGGATGTGGAGAAATAGGAACAGTTTTACACTGTTGGTGGGACTGTAAAGTAGTTCAACCCTTGTGGAAGTCAGTGTGGCGATTCCTCAGGGATCTAGAACTAGAAATTCCATTCGACCCAGCCATCCCATTACTGGGTATATACCCAAAGGACTATAAATCATGCTGCTATAAAGACACATGCACACTTATGTTTATTGCAGCATTATTCACAATAGCAAAGACTTGGAACCAACCCAAATGTCCAACAATGATAGACTGGATTAAGAAAATGTGGCACATATACACCATGGAATACTATGCAGCCATAAAAAATGATGAGTTCATGTCCTTTGTAGGGACATGGATGAAATTGGAAATCATCATTCTCAGTAAACTATCGCAAGAACAAAAAACCAAACACCTCATATTCTCACTCATAGGTGGGAATTGAACAATGAGAACACATGGACACAGGAAGGGGAACATCACACTCTGGGGACTGTTGTGGGGTGGGGGGAGGGGGGAGGGATAGTATTGGGAGATATACCTAATGCTAGATGACGAGTTAGTGGGTGCAGCGCACCAGCATGGCACATGTATACATATGTAACTTACCTGCACATTGCGCACATGTACCATAAAACCTAAAGTATAATAATAATAATAATAATAATAATAAATAAATAAAATAAAATAAAATAAAGTAACTAGAAACTTTAAGATAACTAGATAACTTTTTAAAATTAGATAACTTTAAATAGAATTGTCAAATGTGGGCACTCTGTGCGTTATTTGTTATATATCATATTGATTTTTTAAAGAACAGATAAACAAATGGATAAAAGAAGCCATCATATAAGAAAAATGAAACATGTAAAATAATGAATAAAATGAGATCAAAGATGGTAAAAAAAAAAAAAAAAAAAAGAACCATGCTTGATACGAACGAATCCACATTCCACATACCACATCTAGCTACTGAGTCTAGTTGCACCCGTTATTCGAAGCAGGTACTTAGGGAAAGACAGGAGATGTAGAATTCTTATTTATAATCGACACACTGTTCTTTTAATACTAAGTGATGAAAGGAAGTAAATTCGAACACAACTTCAGACAAAAAAAAAAATGTAGAACTAGCAGTTATCTTCTAGACCACTTCAGTTTTCTGGGTATTTCACTCCTTACAAAAAATGATCCACAGCAACAAATATCCATTAGGTTAAAAAATGGGAACAGTCTTGTTTTTAAGAGAGTAAACACATTTTTATGTCTCTGACTGATAGAAAAAGATCAAACATGTTAACCAAACTAGAATATAAAATGATGTCTACATCTACACACACATACAAGACTAAAAGATGCATTAATCACAGCATTAACACAGTAACGATGGCAATCTGTTTCCAGAGTGGTAATTCCCAACCATGATTTTTCAAAAACTTGGAATATTCCTAGGTATCTCAAAGATTGCCATGAAAAGTATCATCACCAACAATAACAACAAAAATGCCACTTATTTTTCCTTCAGCTAGGTTACAACACTTTGGAGGGGGCCTTAAAATGACCAAAAAAAACGCATCACTGAAAATCAAATTTACTGTTTTAAATTTTAAAAGATTATAAATCACTTATTTTAGGACAGTAAATATAAAGCCGTGAGTTCTGTGCAAATAGCATTGGATGATACAGTTTGTTCTTAGGGAAGTGAATGTGCCCAAGAAACTCAATGCATGTCCCACTTTGTAAGACTGGAGCAGGGACAATTCAAAATGGTAAACAGTAATGTTCAATGCCCTTCCTACATGTCCTCCTATAAATAAATTTTCTCTTCTCACCCAGGCCCCCATGTTAACACAATCCTTTTTTTTTTTTTTTTTTAATGTCAAGATGGAGTCTCATTCTGTCGCCCAGGCTGGAGTGCAGTAGTGCCATCTTGGCTCACTGCAGCCACCACCTCCTGGGTTCAAGGGATTCTCCTGGCTCAGCCTCCCGAGTAGCAGGGATTACAGGCGTGCACCACCACACTCAGCAAATTTTTGGTTTTTTAGTAGAGACAGGGTTTCACCATACTGGCCAGGCTGGTCTCGAACTCCTGACCTCAAGTGATCCACCTGCCTCAGCCTCCCAGTGTGCTAGGATTCCAGGCATAAGCCACTGCACCCGGCAAAAATCCTGTATCTGCTCTATCATCAATACTCACTTTTCTCCAAGCTTTTCCTTTAAGAAACTTAAAATGACAAAACAGAAAGAAAAGAAAGCAGAGATGAAAAAGTTGGTTGTGACTTTTATTACCACTTCAGCCATGAACTGTATTACCTTGAGAAAGTATTTTCACTGTTGTAAGCTTTATTTTCTTTAACCCATGAAATAGAGACTGAACTAAATGTTCTAGCTCTGACATTTTCTGAATACATGTCAGACACAGTTTATTTTAAATTATAGAATTTAATGCGAGTTATGATCTTTATCTCTGATAGCGTTACTGTTTGATTAAAGTTGCCACTCTCCAAGACTTTACCCTAAAGATTATGCATTTTAAAAATTAGAACCGTATTTAGACAGTAGTCTTCTAAATATTTCAGTGAAACTCTCTAAATGTACATAAAAATACAGAGAAAAAAGCTAGAGCTGAGGGACATATTTACTTTAATAAAAGGTAATATATGTTATTAAGATAAGGATTGGCTGATAAAAGAATTTGTAAGTGGAGGCTAATTTTACAGTGTAAATCTTATTGTTTATGTTGTTCTCTGATAATGTTTGAAGAGCACTGAGGCAATGTGCCAAACCGACTCTGAGATCCTTAGAAATAAGATAATTGCTATTAAGCACATATTGTTAATGCCTAGTTAACACAAAGATGCACTTCTGAAGGAAAATAAGCATATTTTGCCATGCTCGAGATGGAAGGCCAATGAAAGCACTGTAGATATCAACATATGTGATTTATGAACATGACTTGGTCAGCATCATGCAAAAAGAAACACAAAGAAAATTATGTTCCCTAGAAACTAAACAAAATATAAAAAACAAACAATAATAACAACAACCCAAGGGAATTGGTGGGTGGTTCTATAAAGCAGCTGTCTGATGCTAGTATATGCCCTAGAGGACAATCTCTCCTGAAATACACACTTAATACAGCTTCTCCCTCTATCATTACATATTGGGTATTTATGAAACTATCTGTCAGGTTATGAAAATCTAACTGGAAGTATTATTCATGTCGATTTCATTCATGCAATTGCTATCAGGACACAAAGAAACTTCCACTAGCTTTGGGAAAAATAAATGGCACATATTTTCTTAAAAAATTAAAAGCACTGTCTTAAAACTACATATTTAAAATTCTAAATATATATGACTTTCAACTATATTTACATGAAACAATAATTCATATGTCAGGTAAAACCTCCCTGCCCTTTGATACCTAGAAGATTGCCTTCAGCCTCCAATCCCAACCCATATGGTAGTTCAAAATGAACACTTCCCATTTTCTCATGTGGAATAACTTACCCTGCTATGGAGGCTCTATCCTCAAAGTCCTACACCTTTAATCCCAAGCGACTTACCAAGTTTAGCTCCCCACACCCAACACAGTACCTTCCCTAAAAGTAATTATGGTGCCAACTGGTTATAATAATGATTTTTTTAAATCTTGACAAAAATAATTAAACTCATAATACAGAAGTTAAATAAAAAATTGCACTGTTAAGAACAAATTTAAATAGAAGACTATTATACATTTAATTATTTCTTTGATTCAATTATATTAACACTGTTTCAGAGACTTATATAAACTTATTATTCACACCTCTGTTAGGAAGCTGCTCTGTACTTTTATTAAAAACTTGACAGCAGCTCATGCATTCAAGTGAACTCTGAATTGAATAACTAGACTTTCTTTTAACCTAACCATGGATCATTTAGCTCAATTAAATTGATTCATTTTTTCTTTATTTTTAAGCATTAGTCAATCTCTGACCTAAATCTATGTACATGCACCTTTTTGTCAAAGAAACTTTATCTTGTTTCCACCTCTAATATTACATATTTTATAGGTTTTTATTCTCTAATTGTATTTTATTCAATAAATACAACAAATATTTACAATTCAAGACTTTATCATGACCCTAATTATAAGCTTTATATTAAATAGATCTCCTTAATCAATTACATAGTCATCCTTTCATAAATACAGCAATAACTCTGGGTTTCATTTCTATGATAAGTGAAATGTCACTGGTAAAAGAAAAATGCACACATAAAAATATTCTTTGAAAGGTTTTTTTATATACAAAATTTAAATATTTGCAAGGATCTTTGACAAACGGACACAGCGGGTATTTAGAGAAAAAAAATCACAAGGCTACTAAAGTTACAATTAGCCTATTCATGGTAGAACAGTTTCTCCATTTTTTAATCATATCTTCAAGGGTCATCACAAATTTATAGATGTCAGTTTTGCAAAATTCAGGGAATGAATTACTTCAATGAGAGAGTTAGCAACTTATAAGAAAGAGCTCAAGCCTTCCTTAATTTGAGGGAATAGTACTAGATAAGGTGATCGACAGATAGATAGATGAATTGATAGATATATGGATAGATGCATATAGATGATTTATCTCAGGAAGCAAAGTGCTTTTTATTTCCTAACTGTGGTACACAATATGCTTAGTCATAACAGCACAACAAGGATCACTTTTCTCACATAGAACTCTAAATTCAAGCATTTTATGGTCACAACGGTAACAAAGCAGTCCATGAATGTGGAGAACTTACCAAAAATGAAAACTAGATAACATTCATCAGGATTCAAAAGGAAAAATGGAGGAAAAAAAGTAAACATGCTTTATCCACCTTACCATTCTAAACCCTGGCTAATTTTATAGCCTAAAAATTCACACTTCATTTTAAACTACATACATGACCACCAATACAAAAAAAATCCTAATAAAATAAACAAAATTATCCCAAAATGCCAGTTTTCAAATTACGGTACAAACAAGGCATCAGAATAAATAACCTTCCACTTGCTGGGTATTACACAAAAGCAACAAAGAAAAGAAAAAAATGAGAAAAAAAAAACTCCTTAATCATAAAACTTAGAACAGATATAACGTTCACATTTCCCAGCATGTGTAGTCTCCCAAAAGCAACTGATATTGTACAGAAAAATCATTATAAAGAAACAGAGAATAGTTGGTTCTTCAAGGGCAAATTTCCAAAGACACTGGCAAAAATATTTTTTCAACAAGTGTGGCACCCCAAAATGCTAAAACTGTATTTTTGGTATACTAAACTATCCTGTCAATAGGGCAAAGTTCTGATAGAAGCAAAAGGAAATAAATTAAGGAGAAAATGAAGTGAAGAGTGAGGTTAAATAGCCTACCATTAACAGTTCTCAGAAAATACCAACAAAAATACACCACCATGGAAAAGAAGTTACAATAACAGTAGAATATACCCATATGCAACACCTCACCATGTGTTAAAAATTAGAAGGAGTGGCCAGGCGTGGTGGCTCACGCCTGTAATCCCAGCACTTTGGGAGGCCAAGGCGGGCGGATCACGAGGTCAGGAGATCGAGACCATCCTGACTAACTCAGTGAAACCTCGTCTCTACTAAAAATACAAAAAATTAGCCAGGCTTGGTGGCAGGCAACTGTAGTCCCAGCTACTTGAGAGGCTGAGGCAGGAGAATGGCGTGAACCTGGGAGGTGGAGCTTGTAGTGAGTGGAGATCGCACCACTGCACTCCACCCTGGGCGACAAAGCGAGACTCCGTCTCAAAAAAAAAAAATCAGAAGGAGTATGGCAGTGAGTAGGGCTGGCTGCTGAAGCCTCCTAAATACAGTTTAGACTAGAGAGGCAGAAAAGAAAGAAGGATGGATGGATGGATGGATGGATGGACAGAGAGATGACTGATTGATTGATAATAGACAGACAGATTGAACAAGGGGCCGTATTAGCAGCAAGTACACTGTCTCTGTGGAAGCACCTAATGAGAACACCTTTAAGATGTGAAGTTTAGAAGGCTGCCTAGATCTTCCCACCTCACAAACACTTCTGCTAATATACCTAAGGCATGAAGACCCAATTCATTCAGTATTGAGTATTAGCAAAGGAGATGGAACAACACTGATATAAGGTTACTATAAGAAAAAAAATTGGGGAAAGAGCAGTAACACTTACCAACAGACAAAGAGCAAAAGAATTTCTTCAATGACAGAATGAAAAGTCTGACCAAAATTTTTGTCATTAGTTTTGTAAAATAAATGAAGCAACTGCTTTTAAAAGAAAGATCATGGGCCGGGCATGGTGGCTCACAGCTGTAATCCTAGCACTTTGGGAGGCCGAGGCGGGTGGATTACAAGGTCAAGAGATCGAGACCATCATGGCTAACATGGTGAAACCCCTTTTCTACTAAAAACACAACAAATTAGCAGGATGTGGTGGCATGCGCCTATAGTCCCAGCTACTTGGGAGGCTGAGGCAGGAGAATCGCTTGAACATGGGAGGCAGAGGTTGCAGTGAGCTGCCGAGAATGCACCACTGTACTCTAGCCTGGGCGTCAGAGTGAGACTCCATCAAAAAAAAAAAAAAGGAAGATCATGAAGAAGAAACAGGAAGTCAAGAGGAAGTGCTCAAATATAACCTGTCAGTGCTCAAGAAATAATAGGGTGAAATCGCAGAAATGATAAAAAAAAAATCTACAGAAAATAGAATAAGGAACATAAAGGCTAATTAAAAAAAGGAGAACAAAATAAAATGAAAATAAATAAAGACTTGAAAAGAATGAGAGACTAGATGAAAGATATAGAAGACAGGCAAAGTAGATACAACAAACGTATTTGGAGTGTGTTATTTATGTCCCTCTAAAATTAATATGTTAAATCCTAACTTCCAAGGCGATGGTATTAGGAGATGGGACTTTTGGGAGGTGATTAGGTCATGTGGGCAGAGCCTTTATGCATGGGACTACTGCCCTCATAAAAGAGAACCCGAAAGTTTCCTTGCTCCTTCCCTTACGTGAGGATACAGTGAAAAGACAGAATCTATGAATCTGGAAGCAGCCCTCACCAGACACAGATCTGCCAGTGCCTTGATCTTAGATTTCTCAGCCTCCAGAACTGTAAGAAATAAATTTCTGTTGTTCATTAGTCACTTAGATTAAGATAATTTGTGATAGCAGCCTTAACAGATGAAGACAGAGTACTTAAAAAGGAAAAACAGAGAGACATAAAGACAATTTAAAGATATAAGCTCCCCAAAATTCTTTGAAATAAAATAATACTATACATATTGAAAGGTACACTGAGGGCAAGGAAAAACTAACCCAGGATAGACAACCTAGACAGTTATTGAACTTTAAATGATAAAGAAAGAATATGTAAGGCAGTCCAGCAAAAACAGTAAATTATTTATAAGGATGAAAATCAGATTTCTCTACAGTTGCATTTAACACCATAAAACATGTATTATCAGCACCATCTACAAAATCCTCAGAAAAAGAAAGTTTGAGTCAAGTTGTCATTTAGGAATAAAGGCAACAAACAGCTTTTACTTACAAAAACGATTTAATCTTTCTTGACGACAGTAGTAGGTGGTCTTCAGCCAAATAAATATGACTGGGGAAATAATAGAAAAGATTTGAGGGTTGGGATGACCAAAAAAGAATGTTAATATTATGTGCTCTGCCAAGCAGAACTGGTAAAATTTTTAAAAATGCGAAGGAGGGGAAGAAATTAGGAAGTTGAAAATGTTTGTTGATTATTTTACTAAAATTCCTGGAAATCAAGTAATATCATTAAAATAGATCAAAAAAACTGATAGAAGTACAAACATAGTTTATAAAAGGTTAACAACAAAATTATAAAGATAGCCAATAGAAGACATATTTATGTCACCTTCACACATATCAGAAGTATATTTAAAACAAAGGGAAGTACACAGACAACATAATGAAAGACTATTAAAGAACATAAAGCAAACATGAAAGCAAAAAATTTAACATATGGCAGCACTCAGAACAAACATACCTACTATATCAGTATCAATCGATTAAATTTACTCATTAAAATCAAAGATATTTAGATTGAATGAGAAAGTAAAACCAAGCTCAATACTGTTTAAAAGAATAGCTAGAACAAACTATGATTCACAATAATTAAAATTAAAATGTGGACAAAGATATACTGGCAAAACAGAAAAGAATCCAAGTAGATGGTCTTATTTTTCATATTAGACAAGCAAGAATTTAGGCCCAAAATGATGCAAAAAACAACTCAAGAGAGTGTAATTCACAAAAAATTGTTATGAATAGCAAAATGTTCACAAACCTGAAATTACAGGAAATAAGAGACAGAAACACACTAGTGATAGGAGAGTAATTCTCTTCTCTCAAGCTATGAGAATAGAGTAGCATCATTAATGTGTTATGGATGTTTGATATACCAAAAATACTTTATATTAGAAATAAAAAAGACCTATCTTCTTTTCAACAATTCATATTTATGGATTTATGGAATATTTATTAAAACTGATAACATGAGGCTATAAAGAAAATGTCAGAAATAGGCAAATTCTAGAAATAACAGAGAAAACATACTCAATATAATACATTAAATATAGAAATTGATAAAACTGGGGGGAGGAGCCAAGATGGCCAAATAGGAACAGCTCCGGTCTAGAGCTCCCAGCGCGAGCGATGCAGAAGATGGGTGATTTCTGCATTTCCATCTGAGGTACCGTGTTCATCTCACTAGGGAGTGCCAGAGAGTGGCCGCAGGTCAGTGGGTGAGTGCACCGTGCGCCAGCCAAAGCAGGGGCCAGGCATTGCCTCACTCAGGAAGTGCAAGGGGTCAGGGAGTTCCCTTTCCAGGGGTGACAAACGGCACCTGGAAAATCGGGCCACTCCCACCCGAATACTGTGCTTTTCCGACGGGCTTAGGAAACGGTGCCCCAGGAGAGTATAGACCACACCTGGCTCAGAGGGTCTTACGCCCACAGAGTCTCGCTGATTGCTAGCACAGCAGTCTGAGATCAAACAGCAAGTCGGCAGCGAGGCTGGGGGAGGGGCGCCCGCCATTGCCCAGGCTCGCTTAGGTAAACAAAGCAGCCGGGAAGCTTGAACTGGGTGGAGCCCACCACAGCTAAAGGAGGCCTGCCTGCCTCTGTAGGCTCCACCTCTGGGGGCAGGGCACAGACAAACAAAAAGACAGCAGTAACCTCTGCAGACTTAAATGGCCCTGTCTGACAGCTTTGAGGAGAGCAGTGGTTCTCCCAGCACGCAGCTGGAGATCTGAGAACGGGCTGACTGCCTCCTCAAGTGGGTCCCTGACCCCTGACCCCCGAGCAGCCTAACTGGGAGGCACCCCCCAGCAGGGGCAGACTGACACCTCACACGGCCGGCCACCTACTCCAACAGACCTGCAGCTGAGGGTCCTGTCTGTTAGAAGGAAAACTAACAGAAAGGACACCCACACCAAAAACCCATCTGTACATCACCATCATCAAAGACCAAAAGTAGATAAAACCACAAAGATGGGGAAAAAACAGAGCAGAAAAACTGGAAACTCTAAAAAGCAGAGTACCTCTCCTCCTCCAAAGGAACGCAGTTCCTCACCAGCAACGGAACAAAGCTGGACGGAGAATGACTTCGAAGACCTGAGAGACGAAGGCTTCAGACGATCAAATTACTCCGAGCTATGGGAGGATATTCAAACCAAAGGCAAAGAAGTTGAAAACTTTGAAAAAAATTTAGAAGAATGTATAACTAGAATAACCAATACAGAGAAGTGCTTAAAGGAGCTGATGGAGCTAAAAACCAAGGCTCGAGAACTACGTGAAGAATGCAGAAGCCTCAGGAGCCGATGCGATCAAATGGAAGAAAGGGTATCAGCCCTAGAAGACGAAATGAATGAAATGAAGCGAGAAGGGAAGTTTAGAGAAAAAAGAATAAAAAGAAATGAGCAAAGCCTCCAAGAAATGTGGGACTATGTGAAAAGACCAAATATACGTCTGATTGGTGTACCTGAAAGTGACGGGGAGAATGGAACCAAGTTGGAAAACACTCTGCAGGATATTATCCAGGAGAACTTCCCCAATCTAGCAAGGCAGGCCAACATTCAGATTCAGGAAATACAGAGAACGCCACAAAGATACTCCTCGAGAAGAGCAACTCCAAGACACATAATTGTCAGATTCACCAAAGTTGAAATGAAGGAAAAAATGTTAAGGGCAGCCAGAGAGAAAGGTCGGGTTACCCTCAAAGGGAAGCCCATCAGACTAACAGCGGATCTCTCAGCAGAAACCCTACAAGCCAGAAGAGAATGGGGGCCAATATTCAACATTCTTAAAGAAAAGAATTTTCAACCCAGAATTTCATATCCTGCCAAACTAAGCTTCATAAATGAAGGAGAAATAAAATCCTTTACAGACAAGCAAATGCTCAGAGATTTTGTCACCACCAGGCCTGCCCTAAAAGAGCTCCTGAAGGAAGCGCTAAACATGGAAAGGCACAACCGGAACCAGCCACAGCAAAATCATACCGAAATGTAAAGACCATTGAGACTAGGAAGAGACTGCATCAACTAATGAGCAAAATAACCAGCTAACATCATAATGACAGGATCAAATTCACACATAACAATATTAACTTTAAATGTAAATGGACTAAATGCTCCCATTAAAAGACACAGACTGGCAAATTGGATAAAGACTCAAGACCCATCAGTGTGCTGTATTCAGGAAACCCATCTCACGTGCAGAGACACACATAGGCTCAAAATAAAAGGATGGAGGAAGATCTACCAAGCAAATGGAAAACAAAAAAAGGCAGGGGTTGCGATCCTAGTCTCTGATAAAACAGACTTTAAACCAACAAAGATCAAAAGAGACAAAGAAGGCCATTACATAATGGTAAAGGGATTAATTTGACAAGAAGAGCTAACTATCCTAAATATATATGCACCCAATACAGGAGCACCCAGATTCATAAAGCAAGTCCTGAGTGACCTACAAAGAGACTTAGACCCCCACACATTAATAATGGGAGACTTTAACACCCCACTGTCAACATTAGACAGATCAACGAGACAGAAAGTCAACAAGGATACCCAGGAATTGAACTCAGCTCTGCACCAAGCAGACCTAATAGACATCTACAGAACTCTCCACCCCAAATCAACAGAATATACATTTTTTTCAGCACCACACCACACCTATTCCAAAATTGACCATATACTTGGAAGTAAAGCTCTCCTCAATAAATGTAAAAGAACAGAAATTATAACAAACTATCTCTCAGATCACAGTGCAATCAAGCTAGAACTCAGGATTAAGAATCTCACTCAAAACCGCTCATCTACATGGAAACTGAACAACCTGCTCCTGAATGACTACTGGGTACATAACAAAATGAAGGCAGAAATAAAGATGTTCTTTGAAACCAATGAGAACCAAGACACAACATACCAGAATCTCTGGGATGCATTCAAAGCAGTGTGTAGAGGGAAATTTATAGCACTAAATGCCCACAAGAGAAAGCAGGAAAGATCCAAAATTGACACCCTAACATCACAATTAAAAGAACTAGAAAAGCAAGAGCAAACACACTCAAAAGCTAGCAGAAGGCAAGAAATAACTAAAATCAGAGCAGAACTGAAGGAAATAGAGACACAAAAAACCCTTCAAAAAATAAATGAATCCAGGAGCTGGTTTTTTGAAAGGATCAACAAAATTGATAGACCGCTAGCAAGATTAATAAAGAAAAAAAGAGAGAAGAATCAAATAGATGCAATAAAAAATGATAAAGGGGATATCACCACCGATCCCACAGAAATACAAACTACCATCAGAGAATACTACAAACACCTCTACGCAAATAAACTAGAAAATCTAGAAGAAATGGATAAATTCCTCAACACATACACCCTCCCAAGACTAAACCAGGAAGAAGTTGAATCTCTGAATAGACCAATAACAAGAGCTGAAATTGTGGCAATAATCAATAGCTTACCAACCAAAAAAAGTCCAGGACCAGATGGGTTCACAGCCAAATTCTACCAGAGGTACAAGGAGGAACTGGTACCATTCCTTCTGAAACTATTCCAATCAATAGAAAAAGAGGGAATCCTCCCTAACTCATTTTATGAGGCCAGCATCATCCTGATACCAAAGCCGGGCAGAGACACAACAAGAAAAGAGAATTTTAGACCAATATCCTTGATGAACATTGATGCAAAAATCCTCAATAAAATACTGGCAAACAGAATCCAGCAGCACATCAAAAAGCTTATCCACCATGATCAAGTGGGCTTCATCCCTGGGATGCAAGGCTGGTTCAATATACGCAAATCAATAAATGTAATCCAGCATATAAACAGAACCAAAGACAAAAACCACATGATTATCTCAATAGATGCAGAAAAGGCCTTTGACAAAATTCAACAACCCTTCATGCTAAAAACTCTCAATAAATTAGGTATTGATGGGACATATCTCAAAATAATAAGAGCTATTTATGACAAACCCACAGCCAATATCATACTGAATGGGCAAAAACTGGAAGCATTCCCTTTGAAAACTGGCACAAGACAGGGATGCCCTCTCTCACCACTTCTATTCAACATAGTGTTGGAAGTTCTGGCCAGGGCAATTAGGCAGGAGAAGGAAATCAAGGGTATTCAAGTAGGAAAAGAGGAAGTCAAATTGTCCCTGTTTGCAGATGACATGATAGTATATCTAGAAAACCCCATTGTCTCAGCCCAAAATCTCCTTGAGCTGATAAGCAACTTCAGCAAAGTCTCAGGATACAAAATCAATGTACAAAAATCACAAGCATTCTTATACATCAATAACAGACAAACAGAGAGCCAAATCATGAGTGAACTCCCATTCACAATTGCTTCAAAGGAATAAAATACCTAGGAATCCAACTTACAAGGGATGTGAAGGACCTCTTCAAGGAGAACTACAAACCACTGCTCAAGGAAATAAAAGAGGATACAAACAAATGGAAGAACATTCCATGCTCATGGGTAGGAAGAATCAATATCATGAAAATGGCCATGCTGCCCAAGGTAATTTACAGATTCAATGCCATCCCCATCAAGTTACCAATGACTTTCTTCACAGAATTGGAAAAAACTACTTTCAAGTTCATATGGAACCAAAAAAGAGCCCGCATCACCAAGTCAATCCTAAGCCAAAAGAACAAAGCTGGAGGCATCACACTACCTGACTTCAAACTATACTACAAGGCTACAGTAACCAAAACAGCATGGTACTGGTACCAAAACAGAGATATAGATCAATGGAACAGAACAGAGCTATCAGAAATAATGCCACATATCTACAACTATCTGATCTTTGACAAACCTGACAAAAACAAGAAATGGGGAAAGGATTCCCTATTTAATAAATGGTGCTGGGAAAACTGGCTAGCCATATGTAGAAAGCTGAAACTGGATCCCTTCCTTACACCTTATACAAAAATCAATTCAAGATGGATTAAAGACTTAAATGTTAGACCTAAAACCAGAAAAACCCTAGAAGAAAACCTAGGCATTACCATTCAGGACATAGGCATGGGCAAGGACTTCATGTCTAAAACACCAAAAGCAATGGCAACAAAAGCCAGAATTGACAAATGGGATCTAATTAAACTAAAGAGCTTCTGCACAGCAAAGGAAACTACCATCAGAGTGAACAGGCAACCTACAAAATGGGAGAAAATTTTTGCAACCTACTCATCTGACAAAGGGCTAATATCCAGAATCTACAATGAACTCCAACAAATTTACAAGAAAAAAACAAACAACCCCATCAAAAAGTGGGCGAAGGACATGAACAGACACTTCTCAAAAGAAGACATTTATGCAGCCAAAAAACACATGAAAAAATGCTCACCATCACTGGCCATCAGAGAAATGCAAATCAAAACCACAATGAGATACCATCTCACACCAGTTAGAATGGCAATGATTAAAAAGTCAGGAAACAATAGGTGCTGGAGAGGATGTGGAGAAATAGGAACACTTTTACACTGTTGGTGGGACTGTAAACTAGTTCAACCCTTGTGGAAGTCAGTGTGGCGATTCCTCAAGGATCTAGAACTAGAAATTCCATTTGACCCAGCCATCCCATTACTGGGTATATACCCAAAGGACTATAAATCATGCTCCTATAAAGACACATGCACACGTATGTTTATTGCAGCATTATTCACAATAGCAAAGACTTGGAACCAACCCAAATGTCCAACAATGATAGACTGGATTAAGAAAATGTGGCACATATACACCATGGAATACTATGCAGCCATAAAAAATGATGAGTTCATGTCCTTTGTAGGGACATGGATGAAATTGGAAATCATCATTCTCAGTAAACTATCGCAAGAACAAAAAACCAAACACCGCATATTCTCACTCATAGGTGGGAATTGAACAATGAGAACACATGGTCACAGGAAGGGGAACATCACACTTCGGGGACTGTTGTGGGGTGGGGGGAGGGGGGAGGGATAGCATTGGGAGATATACCTAATGCTAGATGATGAGTTGGTGGGTGCAGCGCACCAGCATGGCACATGTATACATATGTAACTTACCTGCATGTTGCGCACATGTACCATAGAGCCTAAAGTATAATAATAATAATAATAATAATAATAATAATAAATTGATAAAACTGGAGAAAAATAAAAATTTTCTCATGGTAATTTTAAAACCCCCTCCAAAACAATTCCCTCTTCAAAGAGTTATGCAATCTGATATATCTGAATATATAATATTAATGGAAACATCATACCCGAATTCATGAGTTATAGCTAGAGCACTGTTCAAAGGAAAACTCAGAGCATTTAATTTTTATTAAAAAACTTAAGAAAATAATGAAAAGAAGGAAATTGAGGTTTCTGAATGAGAGTTATAGAAAAGAACAAAAAATCAATGGAAAAGGAGAAAAGGGTAGTTAATATTTATGTAGTTAGAGAAAAAATAGAATAAATAAACTTTAAAAATTATTTTTTAAGAAAAATATTTAATGTATGAAGCACAGCTAAGCTATTCAAGAAAATATGAACAAACTACAAACATGAAAATAAGAATTTAAAAAGCCACAAAAACAAAGAAAAATAAAAGAACCAAAAGAGACTATTTTATTCAGCCCTATGCCAAAATAAATTTAATCTGGATGAGATATGTAATTTTCTAGTAACGTATAATTCACCAAAACTGATCCCAGAGGTTATAGAAACTCTAAATAATCTGATTTCAACAAATGAATTAGAGAAATGTGCCAATTATTAATACTCTGAAATCTCTAGTCCTTGGAAGTTTTCTAGGAAAATTCTACCACATTTTTAAAGAACAGTGAGTTCCAGTGTTTTAAAATAGCCCCAGAACAAGAAAAATTAAAAAAATTCTTCTTTCCTCTACAAAAAAGAGTAACACTAATATCAAAACTTTATAAAGACTGCACAAAACAAAAACAGCTGACAAATCTCAGGTATGAATATCAGTGAAACATTCCTAGAAGCACTTGAACAAATAATTCATTATATGAAATGTGACTTATTCCAGGGAAAGCATGAATGGTCAAATATTGTAAAACCATTAATACAATTTATATTAATATATCTAGAGATACACAGCACAAGATAATTTCCATAGATGAAAAAGGTCTTTGACCAAAAAAAAATCACTTGATTAAAAAAAAAAATCATTTGATTAAATTTAAAAAATCACCTAAAAAAAAAAAGGACTACAGTTGAACCTTGAACAACATGGGTCTGAACTCCAAAAATCCACTTATATGCAGATTTTAAAAAATAAATATATATAAAAATTGCTTGGAGATTTGCTGTGCAGACTAGAAATATAGAAAAATTTAAGAAAAACGTGTGTCATGAATACGTGAAATATGTGTGTTGATTGGCTATTTACGTTATCAGTAAGGCTTCCAGTCAACAGTAGACTATTAGTACTTAAGTTTTTGGTGAGTCAAAAATTATATGCAGATTTTCAACAGCACTGGGGTTTGGTGCCCCTAACCCTCTAACGCCACTGTTCAAGGGTCAACTATAAATGTGGATTCATGGTAGTAAAGGGCTATGTGTAACAAAAGACTCAACAATAAAATGGCTTTAAAAACAATTATGTTTATTTTTCTTTCTCAAGTAATAATCAGAAGTTGTTGTTCAGGGGAGTAGTCTGTTCCACAAAGTGATTCTGGGACCCAAGTTCCCTCCATCTTGTGGTTAGCCATCCCTGAAGGCCTTGTTGTCCTTTACATAGTTGAGGCTGGGTTGCCATCACTTCTGGTTTCCTGCCAGCAAGAAGGGAAAAGAAAGGATGTGGAAGAAATGGCATGTATCACTTTCACTTACATTACAATGGCAAGAACACGGGCACACATGAATCACTAGGTGATACAAGTGGGGCTTAAATACAAGTGGGGCTGAGAAATGCTTGTCTTAAGGAGGCGTTCACAGGTCCAGCTACAACTCTAGGACTGTACAGATGGATATTTCATTAACGTAATAAAATACATCCAACTCAGACCAAAAACTATCATCATGCTTTATGACAAAATTTTAGAATCCCAGAAGTCAGAAACAAGAAAAAGATGATCAGTGATAAATTTAAAGCTGATCTATAGGTAAAATCCAAAGCAATTAGATGAGTTACAACCAAATTAGATCTATACAAATTTGGAAAGAGGAAAACAAAGGAATTATTTACTACAGAAGCTATGATTATACACCTGGAAGATAAAAGATAATTAACTGAAAAACAACTACAAGCAATAAAAGATGAGTAAAATAGAATTCAAAATCAACATATAGAAATCACTAACAACAGTGATGAAAAAGATAGAATACCAAGAGATAAAGTTGATAAAGTTGATGTGCAAGATTTATATGATGATTTAAAGCACCATTAGAGGAAACAAAGGGAATTACACAACTGAAAAAGTAATATCATAATTTTGAGAATAAATTTCAACATTATAAGACAGCAATTTAATTTGAAAATGTAATAAAATCCTATTTTTAAAACACCAGCTGTTTGAATAAAACATATTAATCTGGAAGTTTATAAAGAAAAAAGAAGAAAATAAGAATATTCAGAAAAACTTTTAAATAGGAAAACAGCTTAGCAATTTCAGTTATTAAAGGTAGTTTAGAAATTCTAGATGTTAAAACATATAGTCCCTGAATACTGGCACATAAATAAACAGACCAATGAGATTGAATAGAAAATTCAAAACTATTGCTCAACATAGAGAATAATTTACTGTATAATAAGGGTAATATCTTACATCAGTGGGAAAAAGATAGTCCGTTCAATAATTAAGTCACATAAAGAAAAAATAAACTTCTTACTACAAGCCAATTCCAGATGAATCAGAGATTTATGTGATATGAAAGATAATACAAAAGCACAAAAAATCCCAGGAGATTTCCTTTATAATCTTGGAATGGTGAAGCCTTTTCTAATTATGATTAAAAATCCAGAAGCCACAAAGAAAAATGAACTAGAGAAATTCAACCAATTCTTCAGAAAATAACAAACAAAAAAACAAAAATAGAAAAAAAAAGATGATACTCAGAGTCAAAATACAAATGATATAATTCTGAAACATTTTTTACTTTATATCAAAGGAAAAGGTGCAATTTAGATAAAGCCTATGTAAATAAATAATAAAAAGATCAACAATAAAATATTTGAATGTTGAAAAAAATAAAAGATACGAATCATTTATAGAAAGAGGAACATCACTCAAATATATGAAAATAAATTTTGCTTCACTCATAATAAGAAAAACACAGGTTAAAAATTTGCTAATGTATTATTTTGTATTTATCACATTGGCAAAATGCCAAAGGCTGACAACATGCTCTGTTGGTAAGGCTGAGGAAAAAGAAACAATCTCATATAAGCCTGGTAAAAGCCTAAATAAGCACAATCCCTATACGAGGGCAATTTGACAATGCTGATCACCATTCATATACTTATACTCTAACCTAGCAATTCCAATACTTGGAAATTATTCTACCATATAAAATTATGCATATATAATATTGTTTGCAGTATTGTTTATAATATCAAAAGATTTGAAACTAGTCAAATATACATGAATCAGGGAATTGTGAAATATACGTATATTATGGTACTTCAGTGCAAGAAAATGATATGCAGCTAAAAAAAAATTAAGAAATGTCCCTATGTATGTATATAGAAATAACTCTATATTATGTTAAGCAAGAAAAAAAATCAAGAGGCAAAATATTTATATAATGTGCTACATTTTTTGTAAAAAGTAGGAGAATAAGAATCTATGTTTATTTTAGGTTTGTATATGCAGAAAAAACTCTGGAAGGACACATAAAAAACTAGTAACAGTAGTTTTCATGCAGAAGGGAGGGGGAGTAAAAGGAGCTGGGAAGATGGGGATGTAGGAAGGAAATCTCTTACTATGTACTCATTTACTCTTTCAGATTTTTGAACCATATGAATATATTACCAATGCAAAACATGCAATCCATTTAAGGTCGAAATTTAATTTTAATTTACTGCTCTTGTTATAAGGAATTTGAGAAGATGTAAGATATTTTAAACCAAATTTAGCCTCTAAGATGTACGTGAACTCAGTCATCAGACATGAAACAAGCAACTGAACATCACACAGCCATTGTTCCCAGGAGCTCATAAAACTACCATAAAATTGTTTTTATTTTGGCATTAGATTACCTCCTTTTTTAAGCAGGAATCACAGCAGTGTGGGATTTTCTTTCTGAAAGCATAGAGTATTAATACACATAGCTTCAGCGGTGGAAAAATGGGTATTTTTACTGTTCACAAGGTAGGTGAAAATCCTATCTCCCTAATTATCACTCTTTAGCAGAGACTAATTGGGAAGAAAGCCAAGAATATGAATGCAGAATAGAAAGGAAAAAAAGTTCTCTCAGCAGAGAAACAGTGGGGCTTGATAGCTTTTCAATGATTTTATTCATCAAAATAGAATCATCTTGTCACAACATTAATTTTCTACAATTTACTTTCATAAAGCAAGGAACACAGGCTTTCTCCATAAATTATTATTTTCCAACTTTCATCCTATCTCTTGTCCTGCAGTGGCAAGATTGTGTAAAGGAGTGTGGGGTGTGGGAGTGGGGAGGAGATGACAGATGAAAGAGCAAAAGAGAGAGAGTTTCAGCGTGGAGAAGGCCGTTTTACAAAATAAAAACAAAAACAGGCTGGGGCGCGGTGGCTCAACACCTGTAATCTCAGCACTTTGGGAGGCCAAAGCGGGTGGATCACGAGGTCAGGAGATGGAGACCATCCTGGCCAATATGATGAAACCCCAACTCTACTAAAAATACACACACACACAAAAAAAATTGCTGCGTGTGGTGGCACACGACTGTAGTTCCAGCTACTCAGGAGGCTGAGGCAGGAGAATCACTTGAACCCGGCGGGGCAGAGGTTGCAGTCAGCCGAGATTGCGCCACTGCACTCCAGCCTGGCGACAGAGAGAGACTCCGTCCCAAAAACAAAACAAAACAAAACAAAACAAAAAAACCTTGTTCTCCTCATGTAGCTACAAGTTCTGTGTGATGTGTGTAGAATTTTATTTCACAATATCTTAAGGCTTTTCTTCAAACAATGAATTAGAAATATGTATGTATCTACTTTTGGTGAGTTAAAGAAAAGTCACCAGAATTTTATTTGAGAGAGAGAATCATAGTAAGTAATTTCTTTTTTTTTTTTTTTTTTTTTTTTTTTTAAGACGGAGTCTCACTCTGTCACCCAGGCTGGAGTGCTGTGGCGCTATCTCGGCTCACTCACTGCAAGCTCCGCCTCCCAGGTTCACGCCATTCTCCTGCCTCAGCCTCCCGAGTAGCTGGAACTACAGGCGCCCGCCACCACGCCTGGCTAATTTTTTGTATTTTTAGTAGAGACGGGTTTTCACTGTGTTAGCCAGGATGGTCTCGATCTCCTGACCTCATGATCCGCCTGCCTCGGCCTCCCAAAGTGCTGGGATTACAGGCGGGAGCCACCGCGCCCGACCCTGAATCATAGTAATTTTTCTAACCCAAAAAAAATGTCATGAGTCTTAGTAGTGAGCTTTCAGGATTTGATGGAAGGCCACTAAAAAATCAGAGTATACAAAAACACTATAAAGGCATAGCCTGGGTCCATTTAATACAAGCACAAATAGTCCTTAATACCTTAACTGTCTAGTAGAAATCACTATCTTACAATTTATTTATATTGTGTATAACATCATCCTAAATTTTCAAGAAAGGATTTCATTGTGTTTATATTTATTCCAGAAGCATGTAATATAATAGAGAGAATTCAAAAAACTGGTTAAATTTTAGAGTTTTAAGCTAAAACATTCACAGCATGGAATTCCTAAACTAGATTTCAGACCCATATGTAGAGACAGTCACATCTGACCATCTGACTAGACCTTTGTAGAAATATAGGGCAACTTAAGCCAAGAAACTACTTTGCATAAATCTGATATGTGTCAGAAAAAGGAAACTCATTGGATTGGTTGAAGCCAAGCAGTAACAATTAGGAAGCATTGGAGATTCATTTAAGTAGGGTAGCAACAGTAAACTGAGACCCTAGAATGCTAGCACATCTTACAAGAGCCAATGAAGGTTTTAGGCAAAATGTGTGGAGGGCAAAGTGTTTAAGAAAAATTAATTAGGCAACATTGTACAAATCAGACGAAAGCAGAGAGATACTAAAAAGTAGGAAATAATCTCTTTTCCTCTGTGGCAATAAGCTAAGAGCACAAATATTTGAGTATGCATAATTTATTGAATATGTCTCAAAATTCAGATTCCTGACCAAAGGAACAAATGAATAGAAGAGAATGCTGCCCACAGCTTTATCTATTTCAGGTCTACAGACCAGTTTCTTGTACTCCCCTGGGAATATAGACATAAACTTGAGGATATGGTTGCTTTAATGTCTCTCTATAAGGTCATCAACTATGTGCTAATAGCTCATACATTTAAGCAAGACATTTGTAACTCATTTTAAATGGTGCAATTGTCCAATAAATTGTTTGAAACTTTTAAAAATCTTCAGTGTTCCATAAAAATAAAAGTCTTTTCAGAATAATTGAAACCAGCAATGCAAAACAAATGTATTTCCTTGATAAATTTAGTTTTAAGTGAGCTTTAATTTATATGCTAAATTTTTTAATTTAGTTCAAGTTTTGGCAGAGACATGTTTATTTTAATTGTTGGCCTTCAAAATTCTAGCTTAGGAATAAACATCTGCTCCTTTCCAATTTTCTGCATAAAATGAGTAAATTTCTATAAGTTGTAAATGAGGGCTGTAGACACACTATATTGCTTTTGGAAAGATTACAAAATTGCAGCAGACACTTTATGTGAATTCTGTATGACAGATTTTATAGCATGGTATGCTGTACCCTTTCGTCTTAACTAAGGTTCTTAGATCTATTTATATTTAAGCTGTGTATTGATAGAAACAACATACTAGATAAGCACCTAAATGTTGTGCCTAAATAGCCTTTTTTGGAACACTTGTTGGGCTCCCTTATAAATTTTGAACTCTTCTCTTTGCTTTATAGCGATTCACAGAACAAATGGATTCTTTCTGCAAGACCAAAATTTCTCAATGAAAAAGCATAAACACAGTCTCCACCCATCTATATTGCAGGCCTTGTAAACAATTTGAGAGATGTTACTAATAATAGACAATGTGCATTTCTCCAGCTATAGCCTTGGAGGAAATCATCAAATCTTTCAGAAATTAAAATTATAGCTGTTGCAGAATCATGGGATGTGACAATAAGATTTTTAAAAATAAATTTAAAAATAAAGTAATAGCTGTTGAGACATCATAAGAAGTTACATCCACCTTTTGCAAATACTGAATACTGAGAAAATCCAATTCCTATTATTAAAATGTCTTCCTCCTTCAACAATAATGGCAACATTCATGAGGGCACTGCTAAGCATGCTTGTAGCCATTAAAACCAGCCAGTCATAGATACTGGGTAGCAATGACCAATGGCCATTAATATGATTGAAAATAGCAATTAACTAGGACTAAACTGATATGAAGACATAAAGCCCATATAGTATCCATACCCCTGAAAACTCTGCAAAAAAAAAAAATTGTTATGGTAAATTTTAGGTAGTTTTTCCTTTATTCTATCTTTTAAAGTAAGTATTACTCAATTGCCACATAAAGGTGTCTAGCTGTGCTAACGTGCATGAATCCACGAAGTGCATGGAATTCCTTGAGGTGCGTGATTCCATGGAGTGGCATGTCTGCTTTAGAAAGTATCAGGGTGATCATAATAGATGTCAAAGGACCAAGAAATAGAGACTTTAATGAAGCCAGTCAACTTTCAAGATGCCGACAGCCATTCGGGAGCCTAAATAAGGATCTCTGTCCAACTGTTTCCATTGCTAAAGATCAACTGTATACTGTAAGCCCAGTGACAGTAGAAAATACCAGAGTCCTGAGAAAAACTCCAGAGAATCTCCTCTATGTCAGTGATTCTCAAACTTTCAGGTGAATAAGAATCACCTGGTAAGCTTCCTAAAACAGTTTTTGGGCCCATCTAATAAAATTGTAATTCAGTAGGTTAGGTGAGGCTCATAAATTTACAGTTCTAATAAGCTCACAGTGGTTCCAACATGGCTGCTCCAAGGAGCACTCTTTGAGAATCACTGCCTGACCCCTACTGAATCAGAATCTGCATTTTACAAGATTTCCAGGTGATTTGCATGCACATTGTTAAAGTTTGAGAAGCATTACTCTGGGAAATAAGTAAATGGTTGTTTTGTATTTTTTTTTTCCTTCTTATTCTGCTATGTTGGAATAGAGAGATGGGAAAAAGGGAAGGCAGCTTCAAAAGAAACCAAAACTAAGTGCTTAAACTACACTCTTTATTGAGAAGCAAATCTATTTGACCACCTTGCTCATCTTTCTCAATAAATGAATCATTCTCACCTTTCTTTACCTACTTCTCCATCCTTACTATACCTTACCCAGGGCTCACATTACCTCGGGTTCCGCTTGAACTTTAGGTCTGTATGTTATGGATTTACCAGGCAAATCTAGATTCATATAATTGTTCCCTCTTGAATAAAAGTGATTTTGATTCAAAGAATTAACTTTGGATTATGTATGTTCATAAGAGCTTTTACGTCAAGAAATTCACAGAAAATCCTTTGTCAGATTTATTTGGGATTTAGAAACATGCTCACAACAAGAGTGAGAAATGTTCACACAGTGGAATTCCAGAGTCACCCTACATCTTAGTGATAGGGGACGAAAGGACAGCTTCTTTGCTGACTGTGCTGTATGTAATTTTACATTACATATAATTACTTGGACTAGACCAAATGTGCCCCCAATTGAGCCACACAGAAGACTAAGTATATGCTCTCACTACATCTAATGAATCGTCACAGAGAAGATAAAATGTAAGATATGAATATATCAAGCCTTTGGCAATAGGAAGTATCTGAGTTCACATTACTAATAATACTTCCTACTTGCTGATTCACACTACTGTAAGTAGTTTTGCTCCAGCAGCGGAAAGCTCGTCTGCTAATAAGCTACAGAGACAAAGGAGCTCCAAGGCCAACCACAAACTGCAGAAATGTGATTTAAACTAGCAAATGTCCCTCATTCCACCACAATAACCCATCTACTCTTGCTCTAGTTACTTGAATCTACCATAGAGAGCTCATCCCCCACCCAATTATTTCCATAGTCAATGAGCCTGTTACTAAATCTAAAACCTGACAGATCCATGAGTAGATTTTAGGTTGGTTAAGTACCACGAACAAACAGGGAGGGCATAGGAAACCATGGTGCTTCATCTCATTTTCTCTGACAAATTTCATGTACTGGAGCAGAGCACTGGACAGTGAGCATAGAATCAAGGTTCTAATGCCCGTTTTTCTACCAGGCACCCTGATGCAATTCACTTGGCCTCCTTCATTCCATTCCTTCCAAAATCAGGCTATGTTCTCATTAAGATGCCTCAATATCTAGGAGTTTGTGATTATGTGGGCATATTCAGGCCGCTGGAAAGCCAAACAAACAGCTGTTCAGCAGCAAATGGAAAACAACAATCTTGGATGAGATCCGGAGCTGTAGTTTCACCAGCTCCACACAAACCATCCTCATCCTAGGTTAGGCTTTGGTGCCTTGGGCTGCTCAGAAACTGGGACACTGAATAAGGTTTGTTCATGTGAGCATCCTTCCTTACTTATTCAACTAAAAGTCTATCAAGAATACCACCCAGACACTAACATCAGGATTCCCCTCCACTTCAGGATCAGGAATTAAAATATGACCCAGAGAATAAAAGCTGCCTCCAAAAAGTCTGCAACTGCATGAAATGTAAAGCCCTCACCCACCCTCATTCCCAGCGCATCCTGCACATTTTTCTTAAAGGCAAATCAGATGTTCTCTTTGTTAAGAGACATGGGCAATTTTGTTTATAGATATCAGGAGAGTACCTGCATGGGGCCAAGGAGGTTTTATCTTACAAGAACCATCTATATCGACTATGTCTAGTTGATGTATTTAAAGGAAGATTAAGAGCAGAACACCAAGGAAAGATTTTCGTATTTTTATTAATAAAAGCCAAATAAACCTTCCAGAACTGGATGTCTGTCCTTTCTTTTTCCAGCATCCATGTTCCCTTCTTCTGGTAACAGCCACAGTTTTTATTTGGGAAGCACCTCTGTTTCTCTCACTCAGTAAACCTAAGTTGTCAGTCCCAGGGTCCCTTTTTCGCTCAGAATTGTATGTTTCTGCCTGAATCAGTTTGCACAGATAATTAGAACTGACAATTAAAAGGTGAAATTCTTTTTAAAAAAAAAAAGGAAAAAAGCATAAAATACCTTTTTAAAGTTTTGCTTCAAGGATGGACCTGTAAAAATAATGTAGTTGAAAGCTGCAAAAGACTTGCAGGAGCCTCTTCTCAGAAAGAAAGACTCAGACATGAAGTGCAAACACCACACTTTATAGTGGATAAGAAAAAGAAAATCGCCAGAGTATTGGAGTATTTCATCAGAGTACTTCATCAAAGTATCGGGAATAAGTCAGAGGTGGAAAAAAAGATACAACTTGGGCAACTAAACAATATGTTTTTCTTACTATCAGAATTCTGATTTTTTTGAATATACAAAGGCTAAAAAATTACATCTTCACTGTCTTCTTTGCATCAAGGTATATTCAAGTGACTATGTTGGGCCAATGATTTATAAAAGCAAGTGTTACCTGGGCTTCTAAAAAGGCTCTGTAAAGAGGTCTGATTTAATAAATTGAAGATGTCTGATTAGATCTTGACTTGTTCTGAGAGTTTTTATAATGAGGAAAAAAAATGTTATTAACTCAGAACCCCATTTCAGTAAATGACGAATGCAAGAACTGTCATGAGAAATGAAGAACTGCTTGCAAATATACAAATAAAACAAATAATAAGTAACTCTCCCAGTGATATTAAATTATTTAATCACTCATACCCTACAGGTTATATCACAGTAATTATGATGACGGAAGTCAGTGGGTCCTAACCAATGAGAAGACTGATTTTTCCACATTTAGGACCATTTAGAGGACTATAGGACATTCAAGGTTTAGCAGGAATCTGAGCTTTCACAGCATCTTTTGCGTTCATAAATCTTTCTTTAACCTTGGTGCTAAAAGCCAAATCCAAGGTTGTACTGTAACATATTATAATCTAGGTTTTCAGGAATTTCTGATGAAAACAAAGATTCATATTAACATTACAAGTGAATAAATGTTTCCACTTCTTTCTTTCATCTTTAGTTGATATGCTGCTTGCTAAAGAAGCCAAATTTTTGGAGGAAAATGTATTGCTTCATAACAGGTTCTATTCAACTAAAGCAGATAAAGACCCATGCTAATAACCCCCCTTTCTAACTTCCTAATTCTATACATTAGAATTTTCATGAAAACTTTCATTTCAGCCAGCATAACTCCTTGCAAGAAGCAGGCAGTCAATAAATATTTGTTAAGATGATTTGAAGATACAAACACATTAGCTGAACATTATAGAAAGTTAGCTTAAGGGCTCTTCACTAAACGAAAATTGCAGTGAAGCTTCCTCTTTTTAACCCTGCTACATATTTTTAACATGTTCTTTATTTCCAAGTGAAAGGACATAGCCTTGCTAGCTAAAAACACACCCTTTCCCACATCACTAGCATCCTGTAAATGGTCATAAATCACAATTGGTCCTCGTCATGAGAGAAACTGTGTGTGTCAGCTCGAGCTTGTCTGCCTTACAACACAGCTGCAAGGGTAAAATCAAACATATCTAAGCATTTAGGGGAGAAATACTGCCCCAGAGAAGCAAAGAAATATTGGGGGAGAAAAATTATAAACATATTATACCTTTCTATGACAGTAGACTCCAGATCAGAAGTCAGGATGAGATTGGTCGACCCAAAGCACTGTAGTGACAGTACCGACATACACATTATTTGGGGCTGCATCACCTTTCTGTACTGGAAAGACTAGTAACCATTTAAAAGTCTTAAAACTCTAATTATTTGGGCAGACTATTGCAGACTGGAGAAAAATGGGATTCAGATTGACTTTTAAGCACCACTGTACTCCAACCTGGGCAACAAAGAGTGAAACTCCGTAAAAAAAAAAAAAAAGAAAGAAAGAAAGAGAGAAAGAGAAGGAAGGAAGGAAGGAAAGAAGAAAAGAAAAGAAAAATGTACAAGTCTTGTATTTCTCTAGTGTACTTCACAGCAATGTTTAGAGTCCACATAAATTACAGAAGGGACATAGTTAGGTACTGTTAGTGAATACTCAACCTTCTGAAAACCCTGGAAGACTCCAGGAGTGCTGTATCATTTCCTTGGGATTAAAGTCATTGCTTAGGTCTGCAACTAAATGATGCACAAAAGGAGGGCCCTCCAAAACTAACTCCTCTGCTTTCCTGACCCAGCTTGCCTTCCCAGCAAAAAGAAAGAGGCCCTCAAACTTAAAGAAATTTCCTAAAAATAAAGTTAGAAAAATATTATATATGTTCTTTCAAGACAGCTGGGAGTTGGTGGATAGATGGCATAGGAAAGAAACTGACTTGAAATTGATAATGGGATCATAATAAAGGATTAGAAATGTTCACTTCTATCTATTACTAGAGTTTCTACAAAATCCCAAGACTGTCATTATAGCTTTACTAATTAAAATGGTAGCCCACACACAACTAGACTACAGACACCTATAACAGATGTTTTCTTTGAGAAAGAAATTAAAACTACCAAAGGTTTGCCAGCCGAAGGATTTCAAATGCAGTTATAGGATCATTGGTTTCCAATGATTCAATTTGCAAAGAAAAGTCTCCCACACAACCCACACATTAGGTAAAGTGATATACACGCCTTCTATTTCAGAACACCTTAAATTTTGGATGAATGGCCTTGAATTCTGGCTTAAATTGCTTCACAGCCAGTAGTTTTCCAGAAAAAGAAAACTTCACAGATTTGGATCCTGTTATTTAGTACACTAAATCCACAGCACAAAGTCAATTTATCTGGATAATTGGATATACCTATAACTAGTGATAGGAATTAAAATGGATTAAATTAGGAGCCCTGACTTCACTATTATTTGTGTTTTGTGAAATCATTTTTATATTAAGTGTAGCATATATAAGACTGCAACTTTCCTATCTCCCATGCATACACACACACACCTATGCACACTCTGAGAGGCAGTGTAGAATAATGAAAGGACCCCTGGGCTGAAGTCAGAAACAGCTCTGGTCCCAGCTGTCCCTAACTTGCTGAAGAATTTGGGCATGTTGCACAACTGCTCAGGTTTCCATTTACACATTAACTTATTTAACAAACATTACTTGACACAGACCTACAAGAACACAAGTTTGCTCGTCTGTAAAAGGCAGGAAAATAAGACCAGGTTTATAGAATTGCTGTTAGGATTAAATAATGGGTATACTTTACATCCAAGACACATCAGGTCCATCCCTCTTTCTCCCCTAGTATCAGGTACTGCGTAAGGTCTGACACTTTGTCCCAGTGAGCACCGTGGAAGTACTTATCACCTTTGCCATCACCGGGTAAAGTTTTTCTCCCTCCTAGTTAGTAAAGCCAGGATCTTCTTTCTAGTACACAGATATATCCTCTGAACCAGCATATGCCTTGGCACATACTAAACACTCAATAGGCCAAGTGTTGTGGCTCACGCCTGTAATCCCAGCACTTTGGGAGACCGAGTCAGGCAGATCACTTGAGGTCAGGAGTTCGAGACCAGCCTGGCCAACATAGCGAAACCCTGTCTCTACTAAAAATGTAAAAATTATCTGGACATGATGGCACATGCCTGTAATCCCAGCTACTCAGGAGGCTGAGGGAGGAGAATGCTTGAACCAGTGAGGCAGAGGTTGCAGTGAGCCGAGATTGCACCACTGCACTCCAGCCTGGGTGACAGAGTAAGACTTTGTCTTGAAAAAACAAACCAAACAAACAAAATACTTAAGAAATATTTTTGAATGAATACATTATCTTTTAATCCTTAAAATAAATCTATGGATCAATTACTTTTGCCATTTTACAGTTAAGGGGGGCAGAACAATTAGATAAATGCTGACTATAAATTGAGGTGACTTGTCCCTTCCAACTCCACAATGCTAAGCTTCTTATATTTCCCAATATTTGATTATTATGTTATTCTTCTTAAATAATTGCCACTTATATTTATTGGCTAATGGTTGAAAAATAACAAGAGCTCAAACTATAAAATCAACTTTCAACCCCCCTATCTTTAAGGAAGATAAAATAGTTGAACTTAAAAAACAGAATGGTTTATGAGAAAACTTTATTCTCACACACACACACAAACTATCTACATTAAGTTGTTCCTCAGTAACATGGTTTGGCTCTGTGTCCCTACCCAAATCTCATGTTGAATGTAATCCCCAATGTTGGGACAGGGACCTGGTGAGAAGTGATTGGGTCATAGAAGTGGATTTCCCCCTTGCTGTTCTTGTGATAGTGAGTGAGTTCTCATGAGATATGGTTATTTAAAAGATTTAAAAGTGTGTAGGCCGAGCATGGTGGCTCACGCTTGTAATCCCAGCAATTTGGGAGGCCACTGCAGGCAGATCACTTAAGGCCAGGAGTTTGAGATCAGCCTTGCCAACAGGGCAAAACCCCGTATTTACTAAAAATATAAACATTAGCCTGGCGTGATGGTGCTGAGGCATAAGAATCACTTGAACCTGGGAGGCAGACGGTGCAGTGAGCCAAAATCGCAACACTACACTCCAGCCTGGGCGACAGAGTGAGACTCTGCCTCAAAAAAATAAATAAATGAAAGTGTGTAGCACTTCTCCCTTTACTCTCTTCCTCCTGCTCTGCCATGTGAAGAAGGTGCTTGCTTCCTCTTCACCCTTCTGCCATGCTTGTAAGTTTCCTGAGGGCTCCCCAACCATGCTTCCTACACAGCCTGCAGAACTGTGAGTCAATTAAACCTCTTTGCTTCATAAATTACTCAGTCTCAAGTAATTCTTTATAGCAGTGCAAGAACAGACTAATACATTAAGAAGTTCTCCCAAGTAATTTCCCCAACTTAAATTTCCATACACTTTTCCCCCAATAAAAGGCTATTTAATAAACAAATAACCAAGAGTGGTGTTAGAAATATGAGGCAATCATTTCTCTAAAACAGTTCTTCAACAAAATTTGGGCTATTTTGCTTTAAGAACAGCAAGATAACCATGCCAAGTAACTTTCAGAAGAGAACTGTAGCCCCCTAGCCTGGGAATGAAAAAGACCTGGGTTAGATGCCGCAAATGTCCCTAGGCCCCACTGGCTCTAGGTCATTATTTTCACACGTTCCCAGTCATAAAAGCCTACATAGCCTTCTATACAAAACACAAGCTTTACTAGATCACAAGTACATGTTACAGAATGATTGCCTCCTCACTGGCCTTCCTTATAAGACATATTTCCAAACTTCCATCCCCTCTCACTCTGCCCTCTCCAAAAGCAGCCTCTCCTTTACCACTTATGAGTCTTCTTCACTAAAGAAAAATTGATATATACTTGGGCACTCAGCAGCTATTACATTTCGTGACATCAAAAGACTCTCAAAAATTCATTCTAATTTAGTAATTTAACAATTCTCTAGACACAGAGAAGGGTTGAGATCAAAGTCATAAAGCATTTAGTGACAAAACCAGAAGGTGAACCCGTGTCGAATACCACATCAAATGATGTTTCTGGCATAGAGAGACTTTAAGAGAGAGAGCAAGATGATTCATAAATAAGGTATCACTATGGTACACGGAATATCTGTGTCACTACATCTCACCTTCCCGCCACCTCAAAAGACAGAGTGGGCTGGGCACAATGGTTTACACCTGTAATCCTAGTACTTTGGGAGGCGGAGGTGGGTGGATCCGTTGAGCTCAGGAGTTCGAGACCAGCCTGGGCAACATGGTAAAACCTCGTCTCTACAAAAATGTTTTTAAAAAAATTAGCAAGGCATGGTGGCACACTCCTATAGTCCCAGCTACTCGAGAGTCTAAGGTGGGAGGATGGCTTGAGCTGGCAAGGAGGAGGTTACAATAAGCCAAGACCTTGCCACTGCCCTCCAGCCTGGGCAACAGAGTGACAGCCTGTCTCCAATAATAACAGTAATAAAAAGACAGTGATGTTGTATGCACTCTGAAACTAGGGCAATTTGTGACAGGACAGTCATAAATCCTGAAGACACATATCAGCCATTGATTATGTCATAAATACCTGAAAGTATCAAATTTTCCAAGGCAGTCAAAAAGAGTTCCATTCTTCCACAAGAGGAACCAGAACCTAGTGTATTCAAGAAAGGATTTCTACAGGAAAGCAGCCCCTGCCCAGGCAGCACCTACAATAAACAATTTTATGAGCAAACAGTTCAGAAAAACATATTGTGAGTCTTAGAAACAGCATATGCCTCATTTCATAGAGGTTGCTATGTTGCTAGGCATTCTTTTTTTTTAACTGTGTTTTAGAGAAATAACTGTAAAACGATGGTCTATAACCAGCATATAATACAATAAACAACAGCATCAACTTCTGTCCCCTTGTTGTAAACAGTTTCCCTATGCTTTAATTGAAAATGTAAATGTTAATGCCTTGTGTGCTTTCCCAAAACAGTTCTGGACAAATTCTATTCCAAGAAAGATCTCTGTATTTGTCACCTCTATCAAAGGTCCAAAGATTATAGAATTTTCGTATCGTAAATCAAGGACTGCTCCCCTCAGCCCATAGAAAAGGATGAGCTACTTCCTATTTTTCAAGAGCTTTGGAATCCCTTTGCAGTAAGAGAGGAACTATGACAACAAAGTCCCTGAATGCAGCAAGAAAGCACAGAGAGGGAGGTGTGGCATGCAGCGGCAGCAAGGGTGGTCACTGTAGGCTTTGACCTGGAGATTAGCTAAGGCCTTTCTGAAGGTCTGCACACAAAATAAACACAAGAAACAATAATAAGCTTTGCATAACTTCCCTGATGTTAAATATGTAACAGATCTTGGCTAATCGTCCAACCCAGATTGTATCTTCAGAGACTCTTAACATACTCATAAAAAAACTGAGGTTTGTGGTTTTAAGATGAGCATTGTTAAAATGCTATTTCCTATTCAGGTTCCAACCCCTCACAAAGATTTCACTACCTAGGGCTCTTTTTGGTCCTGAGCAAGCTTACACACCTCCCCACACTGAGACATCCACTTCTCACCAACAGGTCAGGCCCAATATAACCACATTTAATTTACTTTGTAAAGTATGTGAACTACTATTCAAGCATAGTGGTTGTCCTATTTGTAAGAGCTTGTATCCATATCAAGGCAGCTGATCTGCTTCCTTTTCTGTTCTTCCTTTCTGTCAAAATGCAAGTTTATAGTTATTGCCACTTTTTCAGTCTATTCTTTTATAAATTCTTCTCTCAAAAGAGATAGGTGGGAGTCAAATAGACCTGCAATTACATCATCTTATATTTTCTCAACTAAACTGTTTATATGTATATTTATATAAGTGTTTTAACGTTTAACCTAGAATATAAAGTTCTTAAGGAAAATGTCTACTTCTTTTATACTATAGCAAGATACATGCTCAATACACTTTCCAAATCACCTTTAATACCAGTTAAGACCACAGTGAAAGTTGAAAGTTCTGCAAATTATCAAATATATGGAAGCAAAATCATGCTTTTTCAATGAAAATCATCAGTACATTTTACCAAGCTGACTTTAGAAATTCTTCTATGATTCATTACAAAGAATTTAAATATGTTCATGGGGTAATTTCTAAAATGAGTTTCAACTACTTAGTGTTGCTATTCTCCAGTATATTCATATTCACATGGCCAAGCATGGGTGGCTCACACCTGTAATCCCAACAATTTGGGATGCCTAGGCAGGCGGATTGCTTGAGCCCAGAGTTCGAGACCAGCCTGGGCAACACAGCAAGACCTCATCTCTTCAAAAAATAAATAAATTAGCTGAGTGTGGTGGTGTGCCCCTGTAGTCCCAGCTATTCATAAGACTGAGGCAGGAGGATTCCTTGAGCCCAGGAGGTCGAGACTGCAGTGAGCTGTGATTACACCCCAGCCTGGGCAACAGAGCAAGACCCTGTCTCTGAAACAAAAACAAAAACAAACAAAAAGTATAGGAATAACCAATCTGAAGAACTAGATTCATCTCTGTAGAGAACCAATCTGAAGAATTAGATTCATCTCTGTAGAGAAGGGATATTTTTACATACTTTTTCAAAGAATCAGCCACACCAGCACATTAAGCATCATGAAGATTAAAAAGAAGTAATTGCATAAGAAAAAAACACTTTAACTTATTAAAATTAATGGTTATTTTTATAAACAAATATATTTATAGAGTAAAAAGAAACAGATCTTTTTTTTTTTTTTTTTTTTTTTGAGACGGAGTCTCGCTCTGTCGCCCAGGCTGGAGTGCAGTGGCGCAATCTCGGCTCACTGCAAGCTCCGCCTCCCGGGTTCACGCCATTCTCCCGCCTCAGCCTCCCGAGAAGCTGGGACTACAGGCGCCCGCCACTGTGCCCAGCTAATTTTTTGTATTTTTAGTAGAGACGGGGTTTCACCGTGGTCTCGATCTCCTGACCTCGTGATCCTCCCGCCTCGGCCTCCCAAAGTGCTGAGATTACAGGCGTGAGCCACCGCGCCTGGCCTCAGATCTACTTTTATGTTAATTTCCATCACTTGCTTCCTACCCATTCACTGATGAGATAAATAACAGTTGATTCTATTTTTCACCTTTTAATTTATTCTGCATAGACAGATAAAATTCCCCATTGTCATTTGTTACTTTACCTCCTCTTGGGGCATTTATCCACTAAATAAACATCTACTACCTACTGCTGTCAAAAAGGGTGCAGAGGGCTCCAGCTTAGTCTCTTTGGTTGGTTTCCCTTCTTACCCTAATCTCTGCTAGAGTGACCCAGGACTCCAACCTCAGTCTCATTCTCAAGCCATCTATGCCTCATTTGATAATCTTAGACAGTCTCTTTGTTCACTCAGCATCTATTAGGTGCCGATGGCTCCCATATTTACACATATTCCAGACCTCTTTCCTAAACTCCAGATTCATATATCTGGAGATTGTCTTCTCATCATCTACCCTTGGAAGTCTTATAGAATCTCAACTTTATAACAGGCCCAACACAAACTATTGATCTTCTCTACCAAACCTGCTCATCATAGCCTTCCTTATTTCAGTTGATGGCAACTTCATCCTTCCAATTAGAGAAACTATAAGCCTTGAAATCATCCTTGAAACCTCTTTCTGTCATATCCCACAACCAAGCTGTCCACAAACCTTCCTTGCCCTATCTTCTGAGTATAGTGCATCCACAATCTGATGAGTTTACATCACGTTCATTGCTACCACCCTGATCCACCCAAAAGAATCACTCTCTCGGATCACCTCCCACCCTTGGCTCCCTTCAGTCTGTATCCAACATCTTGGCCCAAGGCGTCTGCACACGCTCTCCTGCTGTTACTTGATCAGTCTTGGAATTTTCCTGCCTTAAGGACTTTAGAGTAAATGTTCCCTCTGCCTCCAACACAGTTGTGTAGTTGCCCAAATGACTAACTCCTTGAAGTCCTCAAAGTCTTTACTCAAATAGCATCTTCCTAATGAAGTGCACTCTGACTCCCCATGACTAACTCCTTAAACTCCTCCAAGCCTGTATTAGTCCATTCTCATGCTGCTATGAAGAAATACCCAAGACTGGGTAATTTATAGAGGAAAGAGGTTTAAATGACTCACAGTTCAGCATGGCTAGGGAGGCTTCAGGAAACTTACAATTACGGTGGAAGGGGAAGCAAACACATCATTATTCACATGGCAGCAGGAAGAAGTGTGGAGTAAAAGGAGGAAAAGCCCCTTAGAAAACTATCAGATCTCAAGAACTCACTCATTATCAAGAGAAAAGCATGGAGGTAACACCCCCATGATTCAATTACCTCCCACAGGGTCCTTCCCACGACACGTGGGGATTATGGGAACTACAATTCAAGATGAGATTTGGATGGGGACACACCCAAACCACATCAAAGCCTTTACTCAAATATCACCATCCTAATGAGGCCTATTCTAATAACCTATTTAAAGTTACAAACAATCCCTAACCCTGGCACTTGTGATTCTTCTTGACCTGTTCTAGTTTATTTCCATTCATCACCCTCTATGTAGGATGTCTTTCCTCCATTAAAGAAGTGAAATTTTTATTGGTTTTTATCAATTTATATATCCCAAATGTTCAGAAAAATAGTTAGCCATAATAGATACTTAATGAATATTCACTGAATAGGTTGGTAAGTCAAAGTATATAGCCCCCATCTTAAAGAACCTCCAAGAAAATTAGGAAAGAGATAAATAAAGAAATAAAGCAATGATTACATTTCAGAAGAGCTACAACAGAGGCCAGCATGGGAAAAGCGGGCAAGAAGAAAAGATATGCAGTCTCTCTGACATTTTTCCAAACAAGGCGGCTTTACACTTATTTAGAAAACCCACTTCCTCATAGATAAATTCTTATTGAACTTTATTATAAATACTATAGAAATTAAGGAATAATAATGTACTAAATTATAATTGTTTACCCACAGATGTTTCTCTTTTCTCATGAACAGGAAGCATGAACAGCTAGCATATAGGTGGTGAGAAAGCTGTAGTTTCACTTACCTAGTGTAATACTCAGAATAACACCTCACCAAAGATGTTCACATCCAAAGCCCTAGAACCTATGAATGTGTTATGTTACATGGCAAGTGGTAAGTAAGGTGCATATGGAATTTAGATTGTTAATCATGTGACCTTAAAATAAGGAAATTCTCCTGGATTATCTGGGTAGGCCCCATGAAATTACAAGGATTCTTGAAGTGGAAGATGGAGGCAGAAGAGAGAGTTAGACAGAGATTTGAAGATGTGAGTCTGTTGGCTTTTAAGGTGGAGGAAGAAGCCACAAGTCAAGGAATGAAGGCAGCCTCTAGAGTCTGGAAAAGGCAAGAAAACAGATTGTCCCCTGAACCTCCAGAAAGGAAGACAGCCCTCCTGACACCTTGATTTTAGCCCAGTAAGACAGACTTTTGACTTTTGACCTCCAGAACTGTGAGATAAACAATTTGTGTTGCTTTAAGCCAAATGTGTGATAATTTGTTACATCAGCAACAGAAAAATGAACATATAAACTGAGCATACAAAACAAAAATTGAAAACTATCATTCTCTCTTGTTTACCCCCAACCCAGTCTTCAGGTTAAAGCTTTAGTGAATCTACACGTACCTGTGTATTTTACATACTTGTATAGCTTTTGTAAATAAAAATAGAATCATAGTGTATATGTGTATATAGTCTGCAAACTGGTTTATTTAGTCTATGACATGATGAACGTATTTTCTTATCAGTACACTCAGATTTCCTCATCATGTTAATTCTAAATTGTCTTAGGCCATTTGGGCAGGTCTAAGAACATATCATTGACAAGTAACTTGTAAACAGCAGAAATTCAATTCTCATGGCTCTGGAGACTGAGAAGTCCAAGATCAAGGTACCAGCAGATTCAATGAGGGCCCACTTCCTCATAGATGTTTCCTTCTCACTGTGTTCTCATGTCCTGGAAGGGACAAATAAGCTCCGCTGGCCCTTTTATATGAGGGCACTAATCCAATCATGAGAGCCTTACCCTCATGATCTAATAATCATCTTCCAACGGTCCTACCTCTTAATACCATCACCTTGGGGATCACGTTTCAACATATAAATCTGGGGGAGATAGAAACATTCAAACCAGAGCACACATAGTCTCCAAAGTAATGGATTTAACTATCGCCCTATTCAATGCAGATTGGCATCTAATTGTACTACTTTTATAAACAAAAAATATAAATATTTTCAAAAGCTTTTGTGAAGGTTAAGGGGATAATGACTGATGTAGTGCAGTAGACATAGGAGAAACACCACCAAGACCAATCCTCAATGAAGAACTTCTTGGCCCAGGTGTGGGGAGTGTTGTCAGAGGACAATCCCAGCTATGAGCCCCTTTAGGAGCTGGAATAGTCTGAGCTGCAGAGAATGCCTGACCTAAGGTCATGCCCTGGTGGGTGGGAGTTGACAGCCTCATCCATTTACTAATGGAGGTGGTTTACAAAGACCTGGCCACTTTGGCCAAACATGGCACTAAACTGATTAACCATTTCAGTTCTAAAGCTCCCATGTTGTTGGCCAAAGAAACACCTTGACTCTTCCATCTGTCTGATCCTGATTCTTTTCTCTTCCATTGTGTCGTTTCCAACAGCACTCACTAATAAACACTCTAAGCCCTGTATCAGAGTCTACCTCCCACATGACCCAAATTATAAAGTTTTGCATCTTCATTGTAAACACCCACTACTCTACCATGGTATGTGTAGGACAGGTTCTCCCTATCATAAATAAAATCAAGGATGATTTCAGTTGATCAGTCTGCAGATCAGGTACAGGCACTGAGTAAATATTTTTATTCCAAAAGGAATAAATTCCTCAAAATAAAGGGTCTACAGGCCCTACACAACTATATTCCAACAATTAGAATATGTCTTGTTTTGTCTGCAAGGGCACTGAATGTCTCAGCTGCCTGACTATTCTTTGGGGTTTGTTTGTTTGCTTTTAGTGTGGCAAGGAAAGTTAAAGTGTGGCTTAACTTTCTTCATCAATAAAGAAACCTAATCCTTTCAAGATTCAAGTCTAACTGATATCTGTTTCTTTCTCCTCCCTAAGAGGCATCTTTTCTCTATGCTGTCGCTTCTCTTTCTACTACCCCAGATAGTCTATGCATTTAGTTGTTTCCTTTTTTCAGGAATATTCCCTTCTAACAACAAGGTACCAAAACCTAATTTCCTAAGTAGCTATTAAAAGAGACCATCCTGGGCCAGGCACGGAGGCTTACACCTGTAATCCCAGCACTTTGGGAGGCTGAGGCTGGCAGATCCTTTGAGGTCAGGAGTTAGAGACCAGCCTGGCCAACATGGTGAAGCCCCATCTCTACTAAAAATACAACAAAAATAGCCAGGTGTGGTGGTGGGTGCCTGTAATCTCAGCTACTCAGAAGGCTGAGACAGAGGAATCATTGAACCAAGGAAGCGGAGGTTGCAGTGAGCAGAAATTGCACCACTACACTCCAGCCTGGGCCACAGAACGAAACTCCGTCTCAAAGAAAAAAAAAAAAAAAGACCATCCTGAAGACCTTTCCTAAAAAGGAATCTAAAGGTAGCCAGTTTGGCAGAAAAGATTTGAAGAAGCATTGTGACAAAGTAAAAGAAAGTCAAATATTAATAATTTATGGAATATAAAATCTCATTATATAAAAAGTAACCCTTCCTAAAACTTTAAAATATTAATAATAAATAGGACAGCAAAACTTAAAGTGTCAGATGCAGTTAGACATCAAAATGGTATGTTTCCATTTCAGAAACATTTTTTATTGATGTTGAAATGAGAATTTTAAAATAAAAAAAACTACCATTAGTTTCTTAACAACATATAATTTATTTGTAAATGTCTATATACAAAAATCATGAATTTCATCAGTTCAGGAAGAAGATTCCAGGCCATTTTTTTTCTAAATGTTTAATGACACATGTGACAATAAAATATTCAGAGAAAGAAACATGTCACAGAGGACATGACAATTTTGATAAATGATGATAAACTGTGATGTAGAATAGCAGTTTGTAAGCTGCTGTGTTCAAAAACATGTATTTTAATAATGATTTTTGCCAAACACCATTTTGGAGACAGATTTTATGTAAAATCCTTGAAAAACAAAATTCATACCTTATTAAAACAGAAGTGTAGTTAGTTTTAAATAAAATCACAATTTTACTTTGAATAAGAGTGCTCTATATCCAATCAATTTCTTGAATTATTAAATATAGTTACCATCAATTATTAAGTATAGTTACCCAGCAATTCCACTCCTAGGTATACACCTAAGAGAAATAAAAACATATGTTCACACAAAAACTTGTACATGAATGTTCATAGTACCATTATTTATATAGCAAAAAGTAAAAACAACCCAAATGTTCATCAACTGAAGAATGGATAGACCAACATGATATATCAATACCATGGAATATTATTCAAGAATAAAATACTGACACACACACACTACAACATGGATGAATCTTGAAAACATGCCAAGTCAAAGAAGCCAGTCACAAAAGGCCACTTCATATATGATTCCATTTCTATGTAATCTCCAGAATGAGAAAAACCATAGAAATAAAAAGTACATAAGTAGTTGCCTAGGGTTGGAACTACGTGGGGGATGGGGAGTAACTGATAATGAAGATGGGGCTTCTTTTTGGGATAATGAACATGTCCTAAAATTGCTCATGATCATGGTTGCATAGCTCTGTGAATACACAAAACCACTAAATTGTACACTTTATGTAGGTGGACTCCATGACAATGTAAATTATATCTCAATAAAGCTATTTAAAATGCCACTTAAAAAGCCCAGCTATGTTTTAGCTATTTATAATGTGAAAACTTTTACAAAGTATAAATCCCTAATTAACCAAAATATGTTTATTACTGTCCCCAAATGTCATTTCATTTCCTTTTTATAAAAACATCTGCCTATGCCACTATAAATACTTCAAGTAGTGAAAAGAAGAAAATGCTTCTAAAATTAAATGGTGTTTTCAGAACAGATTTCTTCTTAATATATTTAGTTTTGATTATTCGCATGTGAATTATCCCCATGTCCATTAACCGTGGTTAAATATGAATCTCAGATAAGTATCTCCCAGTACAAAAGCACACTAATAGGCCATTTCCCCTCCAAGCTCAAACAGCATCGACTACGTTTTTAATATGTGAGCTTGAATTTTAAAAAGAAAATTAAGGAGGCAAATCTGTAAGAAAAACAAGCATATGAAATCTCATAGTTTTAGAATGAAAATATGTAGGAGATTAATCCAGTGCAGGATTACTAAGGCCTCAAAATTTGAGAAATGACTCCATGCACCTTGTGATATTCTCCTATCACCTTACTATTTTAGCTATTTCTATTTACATCAAGTTCAAATTGATTTCATTGATTCTCTTTTTGTTTTCCTTTTTTTTTTTTAACCTAGCCATATATGAGGCAAAAACACCAGTGAACTTGTAGATTTGGTAAGCTATTTATATTTTTCTAACAAACTTTAAAATAAATACAGAGCTGGTAAAACTTAAAATGCTCTTATTTATGCCACCTAAAACCGTCCTACACATGATCATTAATATATACATCACACATTGAAAAAAAGTGATCTAGTGTTATTTATAATTTTATAGATGAAAAGGTTGAAAGTAATAGTGGTTCTCAAAAGTCTATGCACATCAGAATCACCTGGAAGGCTTGTGCTAAAACAAACTGCTGAGTCCCTGTATTAGTCTGTTCCTTCTGTATAACAAAATACCTGACACTTTGTAATCATAACAACAGAAATGTATTTCTTGCAGTCCTGGAAGCTGAGAGGTCCAAAATCAAGGTCCCAGCAGAATCAATGTCCGATGAGTGCTGTTTTCAAGATGGCACCTTGATGCTATGTTTTCACATGGCAGAAGAGATTGCTGGGCAAAAGAGGCCAACGTAGTTCCTTCCAGCCTTTTCATAAGGTGCTAGTCCCATTCATGAGGTCAGAGACCTCACTGCCTAATCATTGCCTCCTAAATGTCCCACCTCTTAATACTGTTACATTGGAGATTAAGCTTCAACATGAATTTTGTAGGGAACACACACATTCAAGCCATAGCAGTCCCTCTCCCAGAGTTTCTGATTCAATAGGTCAGGGGTGAGGTCTGAGAATTTACATTTCTAACAAATATCCAAGTGGTACTGATGCTGCTGCTCTGGGGACCATCCTTCAAAAATCATCAGCTAAAACCCGCTAAGCCAAAGTTAGAGACAGATCAGAACTTAAATGAGAATCAAATCTTCTCTTACATGCTCTATATTTATATGCTCTATGAAAAATGTTTAATTCTCCTAATCCTAACTTTTATTTGTTCCTTTCAATAAAATAGATTGTAAAATGCTAAACTAAAGATCAGAGTTTTTTATATTTATAAACTTTATACTTTAGAGCAGTTTCAGGTTCACAGCAACATAGAACAGAAAGTAGTGAGAGTTCCCATACAGCCCCTGCCCCCACCCACATGCACAGCCTCCCTCACGATGGTCATCCCCCAGCACAGCGGTACCTTTGTTGCAATCAATGAACTTACACTGATGCATTATTATCACCCAAAGTCCATAGCTCATATTAGGATTCACTCTCAGGGCTGTACATTTTATAGGTGTTGACAAATGTATAATGACATGCATCCATCATTTCAGAATCATAAAGAATAGTTTCACCGCCCTGAAGATCCTACATGCTCTGCCTACTCATCCTTCCCTCCCCACTAAACCACTAATCTATTTAACAACTCCATAGTTTTGCTTTTTCCAGAACATCACATAATTGCAATCATATGGTAGGTAACCTTTGCAGACTGGCTTATTTCACTTAATAATATGCACTTAAGATTCCTTTGTGTCTTTTCACGACGTGATGGCTCATTTCTTCTTAGCACTGATAGCACTGAATAGTATTCCATTGTCTGGGTGTACCACAATTTATTCCTCTATGCACCTACTAATGAACATCTTGGTTGCATCCAAGTTTTGACAATCATAAATAAAACTGCTATAAACATCCATGTGCATGTTTTGTGTGGACATTTCAACTCATTTGGAGAAATACTAAGGAGTGTGATTGCTGGATCATGTGGTAAGAGAATGCTTCATTTTGTATGAAATCTCCTTCCTTTCTCTTAGCCCAGGTAAGTTGGGCTCTAATAAAACCTCAGCAGGTTAGACTCTAGGAAGATCGTTTCTCCCGAGGGCAGGTTAGTTAATAAGAATACACAGAATGCTCTGGTATATTTCAAAATGTTCCTTTTCCAATCCCCCTGAATTATTCTCCGATATTCACTATGAGGACCTGATAGTCTCCCGCATGTAAAACTCACAAAACCGTGGGGCTTCCCCTGAGATAAGCATTATTGCCAATTCTGTTTCTTATCATTCACTTGTTTTTCTTGAGTTTTATCACAGCTGTATCCCAAAGTAATATATCATTTAGCTTGTGTGTTTTGAGCATTATACTGCATCTGTTTTTATTTGACTGCATTTTTATTTCATGTAACGTTTGTGAGATGTAGCTCTGTGGTTTTTATCTGTGGTTCATTGCTTCCATAGCTGGACAGTATTTTATCTATGAGAAAACAACACTCAATTTTTTTTAACATTTTGGTTTGAAAAAAACATTATAGGCATACAGAAAGTTGGAGAAATAGTACGGAGAAGCTTCATGTACCCTTCACCCAGTTTCCCCAGTGCTTGCATCTTACCTAATTATAGTACAATATCAAAACAGCAAATCGACTTTAGTACAATGTGTGTGTATAGTTTTATGTCACTTTATTATATGCACAGCCCTCAATTTTTAAAATCATTCTGCTAACGAACCTCTGAGTTATTTCCTTTATTTGTTGGTTGTCTCTCCCCCCAATTAATAACAATGATTCTACAGATTGGAATGGTGAAAATCCAAACGGTGACAACATCACATAATGGTGAAGATGTGGAGCAACAGAAACTCTCATTCATTGCTGGTGGGAATTCAGTGCTGGTGGGAACCTTAATTGCATGTTACTAAGCGAAAGAAGCCAATCCGACAAGTTTACCTACTGTATGATTGCCACTATATGACATTCTGGAAAAGGCAAAACTATGAAGTCATTGAAAAGATTAGTGGTTGCCAGGTTTTAGTGGGAAGAGAGGGATGAATAGGCAGAGCACATAGGCTCTTTAGGGAAGTGAAACCCTTCTATAGGATTCTACAATGAGGCACATGTCATTAAAGGTTTGTCAAAACTCATAGAATGCACAGCACTAAGAGCAGACCCTAATGTAAACTATGGACTTTGGGTAATACTGATGCAGCAGCATAGGTTCATTAATTGCAGCAAATACACGATTGTGTTTTGGGATGTCGATAGTGGAGAGGTTGCCCTTTTGTGGGGATGAAGGCTATATGGGAACTCTATTTTCTGCTCTATATTGCTGTGATCCTAAACCTGCTCTAAAAGTAGTCTACTAAAATTTTCCAAACAAGTATTCTGTGAATATTATGGTCATCTCATGTGTGTATGTGTGTGTGTACATATATGTATATAATTTATTATATATAATATATAATAAATATAAATATATATAAATATAAAAGATTCTCCAGAGTCTATACATTGGAACGGAATTGATGGGATTTAAAGTATCTTAAACTTGTCAAGATAAAGTCAAAGTACTTTGCAAATTAGTTCTAACAACCTACTTCCTTTCTAACAATGTTCTGTTTCTCCCATACCTCTGCAGCTCTTGCTATTACTCATTTTAACTTCTCCAATCTACTGGCTGGAACATGATATGTCATTGTCATTTAAATGTAAGCTTCTTTGATTGCTAATGAGGTTGTGTATCTTCTCATATTCGTTTAGCCATTTGTGTTTTCTCTTTTGTGAGATACTCGTCCCAGTCTTTTTTCCATTGTATTTGAAGCTACTGAATGTTTTAACATGGATAAATAGAGTAGTAATGTAGTAAAACTAAATCTTTTCCCATATGGTTCATGCTTTTTGTATCTTGTTTTTAAAATTCTTCATTATCTGAGGTCATAAAGCTATCTTCTCATATATATTTTTCTAACAATTTCCTAGATTTGTCTTGCAACCAGAATTGATTTTTTTATGCATGATGTGAGGTAGTATCCATTTTTTTCTCCACATAGTTAACCAATCGTCATGTAGCATTTATTGCATTTACCTGTCTTAAAAGTCAAGTCTTTATAAAGAATTTTACATAAATGTGTAGGTCTCTTCCTGGGTCCTCTAGTCTGTCTGAAATCATCTATTATTTTCTTTTTCTACTCAATACTATACTGTGTTAATTGCTAGTTTTATAGTAGTACACAGTTTTAACATCTGGGAGGGCAAAACTCCCTGTTCGCTGTTCTATGTGCAGTCAGGAATGAGCTTGCATGGTCCACGGTGAGTAAAAAGGTGCAGGAATTTTTATATTTTTATTCCATAAAATGTCTAAAACAATTTTAGGAGAATCATATCTTTTGTAGATTGATATTTTTCTACTCAGAACTATGATTTATTTTACCACTCATTTAGGTTTTCTCAAGGATCTTTGTTTTATCATTTTCTCCACACAGGTCTTTTCCTGTTTTTCTAAGAGTTTTTCCTAGGTACTTTATATTTTGTATACTACTATAAATGGTATTTTGTTACCTTTTCCAAATATTTGTAGCGAAGTACAGAAATGCAATTGATTTTGTACATTGATTTTGTTTGTGGCATATTTGATAACCTCTTTTATTCATTCTAATACTTAATCTGTATATTTTTTGGGTAGTTACTATGCAGACAAAACATCCTCTAAGACTAGGGATAGCATTGTTTCTTCCTTTTCGATACTAATAATTCTTCTTTTTCTTATTGTATGGTTTTAGCTAGAATTTCCTATATAATAATGCTGCATAGAAATGTTATCTTGCTGATTAAAGATGTATTAACTTGTTTGTAATCTTAAAAAAGAATACTTTCAATGTTTCACCAATAAATATCATGTTTGCTCAATGTTTTTACCTTTTAATCATAGTTCACTGATTTTGTACCATGAATGGATTTTGAATTTTATGGAATGCAGTTTTTACATCTACTGAGATTATTGTATTTATTCATCCAATTGAAAATTTACTGAGCACCTAAAATGTGTCCCACTGTTCTAGACAGCAGAGACAAAGTAGTGACAAAACAAACAAAAATCCTTGTTTTTGGGAAGTTTACTTTCTATTAAGAAAGAACAAATGCAATGAATACAAGAAATACATAGTATCTTACATAGTGATCAACACAAAAACTAAAAATGAAGTCCAGAAGGGGAATAGGTAGTGTTGGGGTAGGGTGTCTAGATGTTTACAAATACATCTAAAAACAAACGTAGCGGCAAAAATGAGCCTCATTGAGAAGATAACAGGTGAAAAGAGAACTGAGGGAGGAAAGGAAACAGACATGTGGATATCTGGAACAAGAGCCTTCATGCAAAAGAAGAAGCATGTGCAAAGACAGTAAGTATTGCAAGGAAATATAGAGTACTGCAACAAATTTTAAAAAGGAAAAATTACCTACGGTGCAGATTAACTTAGAAATGTAAATGTTAATATATAACTTTAGTCATTTATTCCCTAACAAAAGCAATAAAGCTTAAAAACCTCCCACGAAATAGTCAGTGAATATATTCAGTGAATAAGAAAGACAGTTAAAAACATTATAACTACCAGTACTACCAAAGTAATATCCTTATCAGTATTAAAATAATTTTATATCAATATAAAATTAAAATTAAATATTTATTTAATATCAATATTTATTTAATATCAATATTATTTATTTAACTTAAAATAAATTTAATATAAATATTTAATACTTTAATAAATTAATATGCTATAACATTAAATATTAAAATAATCATTTCAATATAGAATATAGGACGATAAGTAATGAACAAAAAATCATTTTTTAATTCAAAGTAAATGTCATCAGAAAAGTTTAAATTGGGTCACACAGACTTGTCAAAAAAATATATACGGGAAAAGCATAAGTGAAGAAACCAAATAGAAACAAATAGGTAAAGAGGAAAAAACTAAAGCACATCTAAAAACATTAAGATATGCCAAATGAGAATAAGAGAACTTCTAAATTCAATGGACACAAAGGTGGTCTATGGAACACTAGTTCACAGAATGTTAATAAGTGTTTATGCTGCGGGGGGGAGATTAGGTCAAACCAAGTTAATCTGTTTTTGTCTATGCAGGACATCTCAGAGTGTTTCAAATGCTACTGTGAATTATGAATTACTAAACTGTTTCAGACAGAAGCTAGGGGATAAAGGGGCATAGAATAAGTATGCATAAGTATGTAGCCTTTCCTATGCTAACTTGTCCATGGAACATTTTATTTCAAGCTAAAACAAAACACTATTAGAAAATGCTGCCCTGTGAGCTCGTAGGTCAGAGGAAATTCATGACATAATTCAAAGAGTTTAAAGGTTGCTAAAAAAATAAATAAATAAATAAATAAATAACAAGAGTTAAAAGGGTTTTCTGGTTGTTGGTTTTGTTTCTTTATGTGTAGTTTTTTCTTTTAATTTATCATTGGCAGAAAGCCAGCTGAAGAATCAGATGAACTTATAAAAATGAGTGCAGTACATAGATGAATAAAAGATAGGAAAGGGAATAAATCCAACTTCTGAGGTATATTTTACCAAAGAGAATATTTGAAAACAAATTCTCTTCTGAAGTAAGCAGTCTAAATATGCTAAATTCAGGAAAAATAAATGCACAGGATATACTAGGCCTAACTGACAAATAAAAGTAAAATAAATCACCAGGATTGAATGGTATCCAACCAGGAGTTCTAGTGGATTTGAGGACAACTTCGAATTTGTAGTCAAAGTTACATAAAGACTCATACAAATAGCCCAAGGACTGGCTGCTGCGACTCTGAAAATTATCCAATAAATTAAATTTTACTGTGGATTTGCTGGAAGTATAATGTGTGTTGATGACCTTTTTGAGACAGGGTCTCTCTGTCACTCAGGCTGGAGTGCAATGGCATGATCTCAGCTCACTGCAGCCTCAAATTCCCAGGCTCAAGTGATCCTCTGACATCAGTGGATTTTCTACTAAAGAACAGTTTCTGACAATGAAGTTAGAAAAATGTTATAAGAGAAAAGCCACGGATAGGGATATCAAACCTATCAATAGCTATATAGAATCTATTTAGAATCCATAGATTCTATATCCATACATAGATTCTATATCAATAAATAGACATAGATAGATAAAAAAACACTTGAAATTTTTTAAGTGGTAGACAAATTGAGACAGGATATAATGTTTATTTAGACTTTTAAACATGTCTTAAGACACATTCTTAAACAAAGGCTTTAAATATTGAATTATTATCAAAAGCGATGTCCTATCCCAGATAGGAAACTGGCTGGGTGGCAGAAAACAAAAGGAAGACCTAAGCAAAATTTCAAATACATTTCATATAGGGATTTTAATGTGAAAACTAGTCTCATTTTCATACTACTGAAAATGGAGCACATGGCAAACATTCAGGTTTAGAATTGAGTAGTTAAATGCCAAGCTACTAGAGGTAAGCAAGGGAAGGTCATCAAGCACTGTGCAGGCAATGACTAGGGTCAGAGTCCATATCAACCATGAAAGCTCCCATTCAGGGATGCTTGCAGGGTGCCAGACATCACGTGAGACACTTTGTATGCATTAGCTTATTTCATTTCTACAACTTCCCATGTAGGTAATTCATATTTTATTCCACAAGTTTACAGATTAGGAAATTAAAGTCTAGAGAGGAAAGTAACTTCCCCAAAGATCATATAGGTAAATGGATCATATAGGTAAATGGATGGCAGAAAGTGGTAGCTGCCAAACGGCAGAGCTAAAATTTGAAACCTGGCTGCTGATTCCAGAATCCTTGCTCTTAACCACTGCACAAGTGGATCTCACATGTGCACATGCACCAGACCCCCTGGAAGGTACATCAAACATGGACTGCAGGGCTCAACCTCCCAGGCCTTTCTGATTAAGCAGATATGGGGTGGGTCCTGAGTTTGCATTTTTAACAAGCTGTTGCTGCTGCTGAGTGGTTCACACTGTGAGAACCACTGCCCCACCTAAATGGTCTAAGCCATAGGGAATGAAATGGGAAAGAAAGAGATCATAGTAAGAATGGCCTCTGGGTCCCTGACAAGAGGAAATCTTGGGGAAAAAAGTTGTCAAGGATTAAAGAAGAAAGGAAGGAAGCATCCATAAATTGGGATCAAGCTATGATCACATGGAAATATTCTTGGGTCTTTGGGGACCCAAAATTTACTATGGGGAGGCATAAAGTCTCCTTGGGACCCCAGGCAGCCTAAAACTATTCAGACTATCTTTGAGCACAGTATAAACTTAGGGGCAAAAGGCTGTTCCCATGTTCAGGATCTCCCCACTCTCTAAGACCCACCACTAATCTTACCCACCTACAATCCAATGCCTGGAATTCCTTTCACAGGAAATGCAACATTACACATTACAATCAGAAATGGAAGCTTGAGATGGAAATAAGCCCTAGAAAGTGAATATATCATTAATGGATTTCATTTAAAATATAAATGACTGCTTATAGATTAGCCACAGGTCTAATATACCACCACATATATGATTTTCTTAAAATTGCAGAAATTCAACTATTAACTATTACTTTGGAGAGGAAGCATGGCACTACAGAAAAGGCACACAATTTGGTATCAGAAGTCCTATATTTGGAAATAAATGACTTCTGACAAGTCATTTTCTTCACCTGTAAAAGAGGAATAATAATTCTTCACAGAGATGGGAGGACCAAATGTGATCATATTTATGGAAGCATTTGGTCATCTATAACTCATTTTTTTCCAATTGTAATGTGTTATTACTACATTTAGGAATAATACACTGTATATCAGCTGCTACCAGATATGCACTGTCTTTAAGTTTCTCATGTACAATGATGCCCAGTGTTCATTTATAAATAAGAGATGCCTTCTAGGCCCAAGAAAACAAAAGCTCCAAGTGGAAATCCAGCATTCTTGCAAATGGGACTTGATAACATTTCTCCATGTCAATTCAGTGGGGAAAATCTAAAACTAAAGGAGAATTCAAACAATTTAGTATTTAGGCAAAGACAGACTCAAGCGGACTGGGCAGAAGTATTGAGTATATTAGCCCTCAGTAAAGCTTCATTTTTGCCTATGGACACTGCAACCAGTATGTTCTTATGACAAAACTCTACAGCAGTAACTTTTTTCTTTTGAGACGGAGTTTTGCTCTTGTCACCCATGCTGGAGTGCAATGGCACGATCTTAGCTCACTGCAACCTCCACCTCCCAGGTTCAAGTGATTCTCCTGCCTCAGCCTCCCAAGTAGCTGGGATTACAGGTGTCTACCACCACGCCAGTCTAGTTTTATATTTTTAACAGAGATGGGGTTTCACCATGTGGGCCAGGCTGGTCTTGAACTCCTAACCTCAAGTGATCAGCCTGCCTCGGCCTCCCAAAGTGCTGGGATTACAGGCATGAGCTACTGCACCCAGCCACTTTTTTATTTCTTTTAATGGGATGTGGCTGAGTGTCAACTGCTGTCCTGACATCTTACTTTAAAACCTGTAAAAGCTCAGACTGGGCCTCCACCTTTGTGGGGCCTCAGAGAAGGGTCCTGAAAATGGAGTAAGGAAAGGATAGTGCTACCCCACAGTACAAGGTAAATTAAAGACCTACATTCCCCTTCATATGCTGAAAGCAAAGACGAATGTGAAGAAAGGATGCTAGGAAGGACATAGCCATTGCATGATGGCGGCTAGGTCTATCATGGCTTTGGTAATCTTTAAGGCTTTTGGGTAACTGTTGACTTTAGAGTAAATTCAGGTCAAAAACTTTGAATATTCATCTGTAATCTGTTTAAACTAGGTGCTATATGCTAGGTATCACTAGGGACTTCATACTAAACAAAGCTTACAAGATCTTGAGTAAGCCTCAAGACGGCATGAATATTGGGTTAAAGATTCTTAAAAAAAAAAAAGTACCCAGATGCATTGATGAAAGATAAACTGCGCTCCATCAAAATAAAATATACTGTGTTTCAGAGGACACCATTCAGAAAGTAAAAAGGTAACTCACTGACTAGGAGAAAATATTTGAAAATCATATATCCAATAAGGGACTTGTATCCAATAACAATAATAAGTATTGGCAAGGATGCAGAGAAAATGAAACCCTTACACATTGCGGGTAGAACTGTAACATTTGAAACTGCTACCTTGAAACACAGATTTACCATATGACCCAGAAGTTCTACTCCTAGGTAAAACTATTGAAGTATAATTAAAATATATGTCTGCACAAAGATTTGAACACACTAGCCATAATAGTCAAAAAGTAGAAACAATCCAAATGTCCATTAACTGGTAAATGGATAAATAAAATGTAGTAACTCCATACAACAGAATATTATTTGGCAATCTGATTCATGCTAAAACATGAATGAACTTCAATAACTTTACACTAACTGAAAGACACCAGACACAGAAGGGCATATACTGTATGACCTCATTCATATGAAATGTCTACAAAAGGTAAATCTATAGAGATAAGCAGTAAATTATTGATTGAATGGATTTAGGAGTGGGAACAGAAGTTACCTGATTTCTTTTGGGGGATGATGGAAATGTTCTAAAATTAGATTATGGTGTTGGCTTCATACAACTCTAAATTTACAGATTTTACTAAAAATCATTAAACTGTATACTTTAAAGGAGAATTTTATGGTATATTTAAATTTTTAATATTTGAAAGTCATAGACCACTCTGACTATGCATCTTACCATGAAAATTAAGATATTTAGAGAGTAATGTGCCACTTATTCTGACGTCACGCTTCTAGAAAACTTGACTTTCTTAAAACAACCAGAACATGACAAAAGAGTAAAAGACCTCCAAACAGGGAATATAATCATCACTGCTAAATGCATGCACTTTAGACTACAGGAGAAAATAGATAGTCCTTCCCTTGCCTCTACCCAGACCTAAGATTAGAACTCAATGGCTTATTAAATGTACAAGTACAGGGCATCTGATTTAATAAGCTTGATGATCTGATTTTTCTCAGTAGCTACCATTAACAAAGTGACAGGTAATACTGAGGAAAGGTTCAGAAAGCAAAGGCTATCAAAGCATAGTTATTAGTCTCATCAGCCCCTCACAACTCAATGCCACTGAGGGTAAAGCAGCAATGATCTTTTCAAGGACCACATGGCCAGCAAGAGTAATGGTGTCTGTTATACAAGAGTGGAAAGAGAATCAGTGTTTCTCTAAATGAGGCCATCAGAACGGCTCCAGATGATTATTTATGATACAGATTCTCTTCTCTCCCACCAAATCTACTAAATCAGAACCTCTAGGGATGATGTCTGAGTATCTGCATGTTTAACAAGGACTCTAGCTGATTCTTATATATAATACAATTTAAAACATAAATGACTTTTTATTTAGAGAATATTAGAAAGAGAAGGAATTTTGATGATCATCTAATCAAAACCTCATATATCGGAGACAAAAATGTTGCACTCCAATGTGGTAATATTTTCCAAGATCTCCCAGTGTTTCTTTAAACTCTTAAAAATAAAAAAAATAAAAAAATTATGATTCTAGTCCTATACATTGTAAAGCATATTTACGACACAAAGGAATGTAAAATATATCTTGGAAATATATTATTCAAAGATTGATGAAGATAAAATGCTTAATCATTTAAAGGGATATATTTCTGCTCTCAGGAAAATTAATCTAGAGCACCTCATTACCCGAGGATGCCAACTAAATGAGTCATCATAATAGTTAAATTATTTTTCCCTGTTGGTATGTTCAGTTTAATTATTGCAATTTTTCCTTACAAACCTATCTTCCTCAAGAAAATATATAGGTTATATGACAAAAAAATCAGTAGTCTTACAAATTATTGAGCTAATATTAAGTTATCATTTGCTCTGAAAACACGTATTTCCTGTGCTATACCCTGTATTTTTTAAACACAACCTCAATTTTCCTGTACATGGGTTCTAAAACATGAGCTAGCAGGCACAGCTCTTGTTAAGAACCTCAGAAATCCTAACACCTAAACTGGTCCAGATGGTAACTTCACAGGAATCTTTTGTCTATAGCCTTTATCACACTCATGGCTTCGGTGAAACTATCTGCATTCCATCTTTGTTAAATGAATATGTCATTTTTTAATGAAATAAATAATGCCTGCCAATATCAGAACTCTCTAGTTCTGGGAATATTGATATAATGGCTTGTCTACTACCAAGCTAAGTGTCTAACACCTTGTTAATGGTAGAAATGGAAAAAAACTCTTCACAAAAAGCAATCATATACATTAGGCTTGCTGAGGTAAGAAACATTCTCAGTACCACCCTACCCAATTATGGTGAATTACACTGTGCTGATACTTAACAGGGAGGAAAAAACACCTAGATAGGAAACATTTCTCACACTGACAACTGAAAAAGCTTTAAGATGAGCAAATCCAAATAGACAGGAAATTTAATTACAGTAAGACCTCTTATAATAGTGACATTCAATACATTTTGTATGCAACATTTTGACAGCTGATCTTAATCCTTCTCTCTTCCTCTTTCATTCTATATTGCTATCTTTTTTATTGCTGATAGATTGTGAGAGACCTAACATATGTCTTGAGAACAGCTCTATTTTCTGCTATTGAGAATGGTTCCTCAAATCCAGAAGTCATCTTTTGTACATATCTTTTTTCCTACTGACACTGATTTTCTCCTCCTGTAAAATTAATGATAGTCTGTGAACTCCTCCCTCTCCTAAATCTTACTTATGTCCCACGAAAATGTTCCCTTTGCTCCTTTCATGATGCCACCACTGCATTCCAAGAATTGTTTAGAAAGCGTCTTAAATCAACAAAAGTCATTAATTATAAATGTACTGGCTAAAACAAAAGCTTGACTTGTGTTTGCCTCTGCTCTGTCTTTAAGAAGGAAGATTTATTAAGCAAATTAACCAGAGTGAAACTAAGAGTGAAACCCAAAATACATGTGCATCCTTTAGAAACAAACCTGTTCATAAATTGCTGCTGAAATATACATGATAATTCTCTTCTGCCTGATAAGTTTGCCAGCTACATAAAAATCCGCTATCCCCAACTAATTGGTTGCACAATAGTATACATATGGAAACAGATACTTTAAAAACAAACAAAAATAAATAAATAAAAAGGTTTTGATCTTCTGTTTTTTCCCTGGTAGCCTGTCGTCTTCTCTCACTGCAGAATAGACTAGTGAACTTCCTCAACACACTTTCTCTCTAGGAAGTCACATACAAAGTTCAAAGGAAAGTATCTAGTAGAAAACACATCTCAAAACTCAAGTTATGCTTTGTTTGTTGATTTGAGTTCCTTACAGTTATTAAAAAAGAAATGAGACGTGGCCTTTGAAGCAACACAGATGGAGCTGGAGGCCACAATCCTAGGTGAATTAACACAGGAACAGAAAACCAAATACCACATGTTCTCACTTATAAGTGGGAGCTAAATATTCAGTACACTTGGATATAAAGATGGGAACAATAGACACTGGGACCTATTTGTGGATTGAGGATGAGAGGAGGGTGAGAACTGAAAAAGTACCTATCGGGTATTATGTTGATTACCTGGGTGACAAAATTATTTGTAAAATAAACCCTTGCAACATGCAATTTACCCAGGAACAAACCTGCACAGGCACCCCCTTGAACGTAAAATAAAAGTTGCAAAGAAAAAAAAATAACCCAAGTTAAAATAAAAGAAATGTAAGGCCCTGGTTCTCTTGGTTTTCATGACACTGCCCACCAAGTACCACCACCTATCAGGATCAGAGAGATACAAACTTAACACCTAGTGCCAAAATGTAATGGGAGCCAATCTTGATATTCATATGAAACCACTTATGATCCCTTTCTCTGATCATCTCTGTCAGAAGGTATATTTTCAACCAAAAAAAAAACAAGGAGAATGACAATTCTCAGCTGTACAGTAGTACATTTCTGCCAATATTCCCATTTCCTGTTTACCACCTTTCGATATCTTCCTGATTTCAGATACATAGACAATGTGATTAAATGGAATACTTATTTTATGAGGTAATGGCAATACAAGATTTATTAATGATGTTTGATTGAAAGGATAAAGTCAGGTTGGGGAGTGTAAAACATAAAATAAAAAGAAAGGCCTGCAGTGTAGGAGCTCAGGGATTGGACAGGAGGGGCCAGTGAACAAAACAAAAGCAAAGGAACTAGAACACAGCAGTGGTGACCCCCATGAGTAAGAACTCAGTGCTGGATGGATGACTTTTAGTAAGTTTTTGTCCTAAAAAATAACATGGAAAATTTTTTCAATGACTTGCAGAGCTTTGAGAAAAAAAGATTAAAGCTGGCTGGGGGAAGGTGGTAGGAAAATAAAAATGAAAAGGAACTAAATGCACAGAAATGTCTTAGTCCTGAATTTCTCTAAGTCTACAACTGAGACCTAAAATTTTCCTTTCTATAAAGCACATGTTGTACCAAGACTCCTTATCTCTATATGGGTTTATGGGTTGAGCATCCCTTATCTGAAAATCTGAAACCTGAGATACTCCAACATCTGAAAATTCTGAGCACCAACATGACACCACAAGTGGAAAATTCCACACCCAATCCTCATGTGACCAGTCGCAATCAAAACACAGGTGCACACACACGATTTATTCAATGTCCCTAAGGGAAAAAAGGCCCTCCCAGCCTCCTTCAGCTGTGATATATCTTTTCTGTGCACGCCAGATATGCATGTCATATTTTTTACTGTTAAGTACTTATGCGTGAATAAGTGTAAGAACACAAAGCTTATCAGTAGCATATAAATTCAGAGTCAGGAGTGATGGCGATGCCAAAAAACCACAGATTGTCCACATGGGAAACTGAGATAGTAATCCTTTTTTTTCTGATGGTTCAATGTACACAAACCTTATTTCATGCACAAAATTATTAAAAATATTGTATAAGGCAGAGTGCAGTGTCTCATGTCTGTAATCCCAGAACTTTGGGAGACCAAGGTGGAAGGGTTACTTGATCCCAGGAGTTTGAGACCAGCCTGGGCAACATGGCAAAACCCCATCTCTAAAAAAAAAATACAAAAATTAGCCGGGCATGGTGGCACATGCCTGTAATCCCAGCTGCTTGGGAGGCTGAGGCAGGAGAATCGCTTGAACCTGGGAGGTGGAGGTTGCAGTGAGCCAAGATTGCTCCATTGTGCTCCAGCCTGGGAAACAGGGCAAGACTCCATTTCAAAAAAAAAAAAAATGAATACAAAAATTAGCTGGGCATGGGCATGGTGGTGCAGGCCTGTAGACCCATCCCATCTACTAGGGAGGCTGAGGTGGGAGGATCGCTTGTGCCCAGAAGGTCAAGTCTGCAGTGAGCCATGATCGCACCACTACACTCCAGCCTGGGGTGACAGAGCGAGACCTTGTCTCAAAAAACAGAAAAAGAAAAATATTATGTAAAATTACCTTCAGGCTATGTGTATAAGCTGTATATGAAACATAAATGAACTTCATGTTTAGACTCAGGTCACATCCCCTCTATATCTCATTATGTATAAGCAAATATTCCACAAAAATCCCAAAACACTCTGGTCCTAAGAATTTCCCATAAGAGATACTAAATCTGTAGTAGCCTGGTTATACATAAAGCAGCCAAACTGTTCTATGCTGATGATATCATTTATTAACTCCTTCAACGATTACAGGATTCCTGCTATATGCCGTACATTGTGCCAGGAACTGTATCTGTAAACTCATAGAAAACATACTTTTCACAATACCTACTACTCAGGTAGAATACAAGACTAAAGATAAAAAGGACTTTAGGGTTACATGCCAGAAAGCCAGGCCTCCACCCCTGCCCACACTGTCCTCCAGCATTCAGGCAGTTCCAAATATCTAGTCTTCAACTTTCCAATCATCTCTTTTGGTTTGGGGACACAGTACTTTGTGATCCATTCAATTTCACAATTAACTGAGATTAGTCTCACACTTTTGAATAGTACTCTTTGTACACTGTCCATTTTGACACTCAATATAAGGGAAATCCAAGACAAAGAGATGTCCCTCTCTGTTACTACCCACCCTGGAAAAACATCTGGGGGGATATAAAGGCCAGTTCGCTTTAGGGATTTCTGTGACTAGGGCATTCCTCCACAAAAAAGCAAAACTGCACCTATTAACCCACTTCATTTCAGCCACTGAGCAGACACAAAATTGAAATAAACTTCCGTTATCGCCAATCTGGGATCTATCTAAATCAATGATCCAAGAATAAGAGGTTCCACAATCCATTATCCAATTCCACTACATTCCTTGTAATTTTGAAAATTACAAAATCTGGTAGCTTCGTAATGTTCTCAATCCTTACTTATAGAAAATTTTCAAATATCCACCCATAAATTTTCTCTCTACAAATCTCACTGCTCCATCTTTTGACCTTGAAATGTGATCCTTCTTCCAATAGAAGAATCGGAATGTGACATGTGTTGATTTTTAACCCCATTATTTTATTTTTTCTAACATCTTTATTGCTGAGCCAATATCCCAGAAATAGACACAGATACGGACCTCACTTTTTTAGTCTGTCTCTAGCGAGAAAATAGCCATAAGCTCTACATAAAAGTGGCAATTTCCAATCTTCGGAAATTGGCAATGTCTTATCATTGCTTAAATTTAGGATACTCTTTCTTTCTGCTTTTCTCACCTGCAGCCTCACCTCTTACCTTCTCTGTGCTTACACTGGACTCTCCAGCCATGCTAAGTCACAGTGCAGTTTCCCAAACAGGCCATTACCTCCCTTGGTACATTTACAAATGTAGTACCCCTGCACGTACTTGCCCATAATTATAGCAATTATCACACCAAAATGCAACATGCTGCTTGCTTATCCATCTCCCCTAATCAGACTGCAACCACTGAGGAGCAGGGGATGGGGGAATCACTCACAGTGCTTGGCATATACTAGCACTACACTTTGTTAAAATAATGAATTGATAAATGAACCCTCCCAAATCTGAGTCACAAGCTCCAACCTCTGGCACCCTATTTGCTTATCCATCTTCTGTATTAGATTGGGAACTCCTAATGTAGGAATGGGATCTTTTCTCATATCCTAATGCTTAATCTTGTGCCCAGAAAATTGGTAAATCAGTATTTGATTAATTGTTTGACTGGTTGAGTCTTTGCAGGGAATTAAGAATAACAATCATCAACCGTCAATGAATATTCAAGGTGATATGAATTGAGACGAACGTTGTCTTCTAGAGTATTCGGTTAGAATTAAGTAGACACTGGAGCCAGACAGCCTGCTCTCCACTGTGGCCTTGCTAAGGCTCAGTTTCCTCATCTGCTAAATAGTTATAATAGTTCCTGCCTCACAAAATTGTTGTAAGGATTAAATGAGTTAACATGTTAACAGCTTTAGAGCACTATTTGGCACATAATAAGTGCTAAAATGTTGTAAACCAGGGAAACGTGTGACTGCCAGTTTCATTTTAGAATGTGAAGCCTACCCTCATACCTGCCAGAAATGCCACATGTGGTAGAACCTGTCAAAACGATGTCAGATGGGAGAGCCCATTCTGAATAAACCACTGAGATGTAGCATTCAATTTCATCTAGCCCCCTCAATATTTAATGACTTATTTTCTCTGGGAAAGAGATCATAAAAAGCAACTTTGAGAATCTTCTAGTAGTTCCCAAATCCATATTCACTTTTGATAATTTGCCCAACAGCCAACCATCGAAGTAATTGAATGAAAACACCTCAGTGAATGTTTTGCCAGAGAAAGAAATTACTTGCCTTTTTCTTTCTTCTTTTTCTTCAGAATAAAAAGTGAGCATTTTGAAGATGATTATGTTAAAGGATTATTCCAAGAGTACTTCTTTTTTTTCCCAGTGACCAATTTTTTGGAGAAGTTCTACTCTATTACATTTAGACCACCTCCCCACTTTCCTCTCTCTCAACAATGTCAGGGTAGAAAATGTTGAGGCCTTGGAGCAATGAGTCATTGGAGCTTTCCCAGGAAACACAAATCAGAGAGGGAAGGGGATTTTTTTTTTTAATGCAAAGCTTATAACTTGAAGAAGGCAGTGTCTCCCACATGCCCACCTCCTTCTCTCAATTTCAGCCTCTTCCATCTAAATGGCTTTTAACATTTTCTTTAAAGCCGCTCAGAAATCTGCTCAATGGCTCGCTACTACTGGGCCTTGGTTTGTCCTGAAGTTTATAATTAATGCAATAATTAAAGCCCTTTCAAAGGGCTGTTGGTTCAATCAATGGTGTTTTATTTTCCAGGAGAAGAGGCTCTCTTTCTATAAAAACACGGTAGGAGGCACATTTAAAAACTGTATTTCAGTTGTAAACAACGGGGCTGTGTTCCCAAACGCAAAAAGATGATAAGAAAATTATCCGGGGGCCCCAGAGGTGGCAGTAGCGGTGTAACTGAAATTCCTTTCAGCAGAGTTCATGCTCTGCTGCTGCTCCTGCAGCCAAGGAAACGCATTTGAAAATGGAGCAAATTAGCAAAGTTAAACAGATGAGAGCCCTGGGTCATATCACACCATTCCATTAATGCATCCAGGATGAACGCAATGCAATAAAACACAACCACGAGAAATAAAAATTTTAAAAAATAAAGCCTATGCTTTTCTAGATTGACTAATCAAAGAAAACTTTCATAAAGGTTGACTATGTAAATCACTGATTTTCAGATGCAGACCTAAGCTAAAAGTAATCTAGTTTAAAATGCTACAAGTTAAATAAACCTTTTGCCATATCTACAAAATCATTCCTTTTGCAGCTCTTCTCTCTAAAACATGGCTTAGCTGACCTCATTCTCTGCCTGAAATTCTTTCAATAGCTCTAGACTATTTTTCCAACCCTAGACCTCTGTTCCAAACCCATCACTCATTTTTTCCCAAATGACCTGTACTCTTACCAAAATGATGTGGTTTCCATCCTGGGTGCAAAATACTTGCTTTCTTGTTCTCAGAGCATTTCTGTGTATAGAAGGTCATAAAGGCAAACTGGTACTGGAATTGGATGGGTTTGGAGCCAGAGGGCTTAAGTTTGAAATTCAGCTATAACTTGTCCTGACAGTGGTTGAGGAAGTTTGGGTCATGTATTTATACTTTCTGAGCTTATGCTTCCTTACTCTAAAATGGGAGTGATAGGGTTTTTCCAGGGTGTTGTATCCACACTGTGATGTGTAAAGTGCCCAACCCAGCACCCCATATTCATGTCTGCTGACAAATCTCTGTCCCACCCACCCTTGAAGGTCCACCTCCAACCTCTCCCTCTCAACAAAAGCTTATTCTTACCCTTCCAGGTAGAAGTGAGCTCTACCTCCTCGAAATTCTTAAATCATTTATCTATGACCTGTTCATTTGACATTTTGCCAAAAATAATCCTATGGGATAGTTATTTTCTAAGGTCCGGGTATCTCCACATTTAGATTACAAGCCTACCAGTCATCCATCATGCTTTCCATATCACTTTATCTCCCACAGTACCAAGCACACAGTCTATGGCCTTGATTAACCTATAATATGACTCAGTTTTACCAGTTAACTGTAGCTTGTTCCTTTTTCCTCTCCAATAAAAGTTCAGAATTGCCATACCTGATTTTGCAGATCAGCTGCCATCCCCCGCTACACACCATTCCATCCTCCTTTCGGGTTTTGCCCCTTAGTGCACAGAATCTAATAAGACGATTTATTTTCTCATTATAATGGTAAGTGGAATTAAAGTTTCAGGTATACTGACTACCCTTCTAAGAGAAATTACTCTTATAAGAGGTTACAGAGAAGTTGCAAAACCAGATAATAACAATTGCTGCAAGAACTCTCAATTCTTCTTGAGAATCAGTAGAACAATTCCTCCATCTGGCTCTGAATAAGTTCTCAGACAACTTCTCTGCAACCTTTCACTATCGACATCTTCTCTCATTCATATTTCCAACCTTCCTCCCACTCTATGCGTGGGTACTCCCTGCTTCCCTCCACCCAGGTAAGCCTTCTCCACTCATTTAAATCATCCTGTCTTCAAAGAAGTCCAACAAATTTGGGATGGGAAAAGTATAATTAGCTAATTGATAGATTCTTCCTTTAGGAAGAATTCCTGGTTATGTTAAGTCTTGACTACAAAGGAATCTACTGATGCCTGCCTCTCCCTGTTGGAGAAGGAAGGAGGGGAACCATGAAGAGGGTATGTGGTTGGTGAAAAGTTTGGTACTAGACAGACAAAAACAACCAATGAACACAACATAGAAAAACAGTAAAGTACTTTTCCCTGACTCTCTTTTCTCTTAGCTAATCAACCAGAGAATACCAGTAATTATTCTATAAGAAACCCCCCCCCAAAAAAAGAAGAACCCACACTTTCCTAATCAGAGCTTGAGGTGTGGATAAAATAAATAAAGCTGAGTACAGCTACCTACTCTCTTTGCTTTCTCTCTCATTTTTTCCCATTATAATAGCAAACTGCAGCACCCTCCTCCCCTGATTTACAGCCCCAAAGATGAAAAAGAATAGAAGAACGGGAGAAAAATCTAACCACAGAGGAAGTAGAATAGCACTTGAAAGAGTCCGTCATCTATCAAAAGCAAAGTATAATCTACATGCCTGCCCATTAACTGGACATAACCCAGCCCTGTGCCCCACGAAAGCCTGACTCCTAACTCTACAAAATGTTATATAAAAAATGTATCACGTTTGGGGGAAAAGGTGCAATTATTCATGCTTTATGTAAAATACCCTTTTGGGTGCAGTGGGACACCCACAGAAGTGTGACCTTCAATCTTCTTTCTATAATGTAAGCAGGAATATAAGACACACATACACCCTCCTCCACAGCTAAATACATAATGGGCTCCCAACAAAGAATGGCCCCTCCTTAGGCAGTGCAGGTGGTTTGGAGGCAGGGAGAAGGGTGTTGATTCCACAACTTACTCCTCATCTCCCCCACTCTTTGGGCTTCCTTGCTGAGAGAAATAAACACAGAATAATAAGCATCATTTTCATAAATAGTTGAATATGTTTTGAATACTTAACTACTTCCAAATCCAGAACTTTTTTGGTAAACAGTGCTTGGGTATACAAAGTTTAGGCACAAAAGCTAAATGAGGTTTCCTACTTTTCCAATCCAATTTATTCCGGGTTTGTGGAGCAGACTGACAAGCCCTTACACCAAACCCGTCTCAGGGAGCTTCTCAGAACACTGGCACAGGCGCACATACAGACCCCTGGTGTCCCATTGCCTGGGTGTTCCATCCACGCAGTGAGCAGGGAAGACAAGAGGGCCTTCTGTGAATAGCAGGTAAGAAGCATGTGGAGTCATCCCTGGTAATACAAGCCCAGGCAGGGCTTAGCCACAGGCATGGAGAGAAGGGCCCAAACTAATGACAGTCTGGGTCAATCATAGGACTAAATATCTTATCAGCGGGAGGAGTTGTAAGGAGGATGAGGAGAAGAGGAACCCAAAAAATTCCCCTATTTACTCTTCCTCATCCCAACAATAAGTTCTTGGTATGTGTTTTTTATTTCTCAGATCTATAAGTGCTTCTAGGAACATTCATGAATTCATTCCATCCAAGTGCAGATGATGAAACCTACCTAAGGAGGACTTTCACTCAGTTATCCTATACAAGACACACAACGAGTCTCTGCTAGCACCTATTAAGTTGGTAGGATGAGGTCCTAAAAGATGAGGACCTTGACTTATTTACCATTGCATCTATCTCACATAAACAGTTCCTGGAACATGGAAGATACTCAAACATTTGCAGACCAAATGAGAGCTAGCAATGGACAAAAGTGAAACCCAGAAATGCAGGAGTGGCAGGTGCACCCGGTAAGCATTGAAAATGCAAAGGCTTCAACATTCTTTTCTTCATCTTTTTAAAACAATGCTGGGAACTACATAGGCTAAGTCCATTACAGCTTTTTCATAGTCCTTCATTCATCAGGAAGAGTGCTGTTTTTTTATTTAGTTACTTTTTAAGGACAGTTCATTTTCAGTTAGCTGCTTAGTGTCAACCTACATGGTTTTTTTCTTAATGTAAAATGTATGAAGAAAAGTGCACAAATGCTACTTACAGCTTTTGATCACTTGGTGCTGTGAATATTTGGAAACCTCCTCCATGCCCACAAATTACCTGTCTCTGTCCACTAATTGCACAACTTAACTTTACAGCTTCATTTATCTTGGAAGTACCAGACCATGTTCTATAATGGGAAGTCATTTTGCTCTAGTAAGGTATTGTCTTATTGTTCCTTCTTCTCCCTGAGGCCCATTGTGTGGTCAGGGTAAAGACTAGAACTCAGATTAAATCCTTAAGTGACTCTTTTCATTTTCATTTCAGAAACTCGTTTGAGGAAAAGATGGCCTTTAAGAGACTGACTGAGCTGACAGATTGTAAAACGGGAATATGCACCATACTGGTGAGGTCTTTGTTCAGCACTGTCTCTGTAACACCTAGCCCAGTGTTTGGCTCATGATAAGTGCTCAAAGCATATTTACTCAACAAATAACTACGAATATGGAGATCCTAAGTTATGCCACGTCAAAGACTTTTTCTGTGACTTTTAACATTTTGTTGAGGATTTAAACTGTGGACATCCAGATGACATTTTTTAGACAATATCAGAACACAGCATTTAATTAATAACTGTGTAAAGTCATTTGCTATAAAACTATCAGTAGAAATCAATGACACAACTGGTTAATTGTTTAGAGATGCATTTGCTTCATTCCTATATACCCACAAAGGGTTGCAGATTCATTTCAAATGAATGACACAGGAATCAGAATAATCATCAGAGTTTATAAAAGAAGAACTCATATTTCCCCAAAATACTGGCAACCTAAGTTTGCCCTCACACTATAGGAACTACCATAATCAGGATCTACAGAAATATAAGGTTGAAAATTTAGAAATAAATGTGACTTGCTTATAGTCCTCTTTCAGATTCTGCTGGGGACTAGTTCACTTAGGACTAGGACCAGACCCTCATAAGCTGAGGAATTTTAATTACCTTCATTAAAACAGATAAAAGGCGGTCAGACCTCTGGGAGTGGCCACGAAATTTCTTTGATCTGCTAAGAAAGGTCTAGGAGCTAAATAGATTAATATGGCATTATAGAAGGTTTTCTCAAATCAACAGCTCTATGAGTTTATTCCATTTAGATGTAACCATTAAAATACCCTGTCCAGCAAATAAAGAAACATACCAATGTGGAAAAAGATCATGTTATATAAACTGTTTGGGGAAATACTAAATCATCACCATAACAGCATTACAACAAGAACAAGAATCTTAATTATTTCCCAGTTTATAATCCAGAAGCAATAACATGTCAGAAAAATTTATAATATACTTAGGTACTGCAATAGCTTTAATGGGTGGTCACTATTAAATGTTGGCAATAAAAAATGCAAAAACAATTATAAATGAGACCAGCGACATGAATTTAAAAGAATAAATGATAGCCAAATAATATAGAAAATGACTATATCACTACAGACTCCCAACAGTATATAGGAAAGCCTTACCTCAAGATAAAAACAGAAGTATGTTTATAATAATAGAATTTAAGCCAGAGTATAATTCTATTTCCTTCTACTAAAAGAGAAACTACACCACTTCTAAGGAAAAGTGTCAATATACATGTTTACATCAAAAAGGAAATCAGAAATAAATTCTCTTCCATTTAGTCAATTTCTTTAGTGAGAATTTTATTATCTCAGTGGCTGGTGAGCCTGAGTTTTGTTAGTACAGAAGTTATCCAAAGATCGGGCAAATAATAAGACTCTCCCTGTTTTAATTGTTTTTCCAAATCAAAATGAATAATATATGCAACATTCTTCTGCAAATCATCTTAACACACCCTGCAAAGAGTTTTAACATACTCTGCAAACAAAATGAAACAATCCTATATACCCAGAAAGTGCTATGTCAAATCAATATCTTCCCTAGAGATTTCCTTGATGTGCCTTAGCAGAGGTGCCTTCTCCTTTGTCTAAACACCTGTGAGATATGATGGCTTAATCCTGGTCAAGCATCAGTATGTCTTTTCTCCCCAGCTGTATCATAAATTCCTCAAACTTCTCCATATCCCACAGAACAGCAATCAATCATAGCATGCCAGAAGCAGTATATAATCAACAAGTATATTGAATTACATAGGGCAAGGAGAAAATCCTGTTACTTTTATTAGTTACATTATAATGGCTGTCACATATGTTGCATTTCATTTCTGCATGTAGTATATAAGAATACTTTCTAATAAGCCAAACTTGGTTCTGAATTCCAGCTTCACCACTCACTTAGCTGTGTGTCTTGGGCAAATTCCATAACCGCTCTGAGACAGTTTCATCTGTAAAATGAGTATAATGATGCCAATCTCTGGGATTATTGTCAAGATTTAGTGAGATAAGCGACAGGAAGGGCCTAGCACAGGGCAAGCACACCAAAAATACCCAAGTCAGGAGGGAGAAGACAGAAAGCTGAAGTGTGTCCACTTTTTGGTAGCTACAAAAAGGTTGGTTTTCATCTTGCCCAGTTCCACTAAGATATTCTAAATGCAAAAATCCCGCTCTCAGCCTGGTTCCACAGAGCAAGCAGCAAGACAAGAGATCTTTCCAAAGGCCTGAGCCCAAAATGTTTGAGCAACCACTCTGCCCTTCAGTTAAGAAAGTGGAGTCTGGCAGATTGGTGAGTTTGTTTTGTTTTTTTTCCTGTGTGTGCTGGGAAGTCCCCTTCAGAGTCATTCTGCCAACGAGGCCGTTTCAATTCCCCTCCCCAAAAGCTCCTACCCCAATCTGTTGCTGGTGAGGGTCGGGTTCAGCATGCGGTTCAGAAAGGAGGTATCCCCCCTCCCCCCTGGGGGAGCCTCAGTTCGCCCTCTCACCCGCTTCCCTGCATCCCTCTTGTCGAATGGTGCATGGTTCCCAGATGCTCTCCTAAGGAGTCTCCTTCCTTGGTATTTCATTATTGTTCATTCTTGGTGCCATGTCCCAAAGTCCATTCAGAAAGGTCATGCTATCATTTCAACTTTTCCGGGAAAGTTGTTTTTTTCTTTCTCCTTCTCGCTCCTCTTGTTTCCACTCAGTGTCTTCTACCTGTTCTGCCATCACAAATGCATGGTGTTCTAATAAAGGAACCCTCGCTGCAGAGCCAGCATGGCTGAGCCTAGAAAATCTCTCTCTGACCAAGCAACTTCTCCAGACGTGATTCAACCCCAAAGGAGGTTGCCTGTTAAAGTAGTGCTTCTCAAACTGCAGTGAGCATGAGAAACACCTGGAGAGTGGTACATCTGAAGGTGACCTGGGAATTTGCAGTCCTAATGAGCACCAGAATGGTGCTGACCCACAAACCACAGCTGGAGCAGCACCCTGTCAAAGGACGTTTGGCATGCATGTTAGAAGAACCGCTGGGTTCCTAAGAGAATGAAGAATGCAGCAATCAAGTAGTCGAGATTCATCTTCGTTCTGCTGCTATTGCTAGTCTGGATCTCCAGCTCCACTGAATCCTGCTGCAAAGAGTCACTCTCCCTTCCTTCTGCTGATTAACATTAAGAAGGTACTTACTGTGGCCAGGTGTGGCAGCTCACACCTGTCATCTCAGCACTTTGGGAGACCAAGGCGGGCAGATTGCTTGAGGTTAGGAATTCAAGACCAGCCCGGCCAACATAGTGAAACCCTGTCTCTACAAAACATACAAAAATTAGCCAGGCATGGTGGTGCAGCCAGCTACTTGGGAGGCTGAGGCATGAGAATCACTTGATCCAGGGAGGTAGAGGTTGTAGTGAGCTGTGATTCCACTGCTGCACTCTAGCCTGGGCAACAGAGCAAGACTCTGTCTCAAAACAAAGAAAGAAAGAAGGCACTTATCACCGCCTAAGTGCTCTACAGACATGATCTCAGCTGGCACTCACTGATCTGAGAGAGACACATCATTCTCATTTTACAAAGAGAAAACTAAAAATAAAGTTTAGAAACATGGAGTTCCCAAGGTCATGAGTGACAGAGTGAGAGGTAGAAGCCAAGGCCTGACCCTTAATTCATGTCCTAAGTCCACCCTGAAGCCAGATTTTTCCCCACTAGACTCTACCATGTCTCATTTCCTTCCTGGAGAAATGTAAATGTATGATGTGTGCTGTTTCCTCACTCAGACAATGAACTTGTCAGCGTAGGGTAGAGATACAATGTCAATTCTGGTCACAATAACATGGCATGTTCGTTGTAGACTATTGAAGACACTTTTGTTCAAGTGGATCTGATTTTACTACTCTCAAAATGTATGCAGTCCTCCCCACTCATCTACCCATAGGCACTCTTTGACGATAAACAGGAAAGTCTACCTTTAGCAACAGGTACCCACGTTGGCAGAGAGGGCAAAAGGACCTCACCCAAGTGATGGTATGACCAGAATTCTATCCAGACCTTCTTGTTCCCAACCTTGTCGTGGTTCTACACAGCAGATCAGATGACCTGGAGGCAAATAAGGGTTCTGCCTCCCAGCAGCTGCGTGACCTTTAAAGTTCTGTAAACCTTTTTGAATCTCAGGTTAAAATTGGAATAAAATGGTATACCTTGCAAGATGGTGTTAAGGAATAAATGATGTAAAATATGTAAACATGTTCAGCCCATAATAGAAACTCAGTAAATTCTAATTCTCTCTTTTCTTATCCATCTTCTAATCTTGTGCAGGGTGTCTTCAACTTTATTAGTTGAAAAAAACAAGTCCAAGAGCTCCCAGACTTAAGTGCACACTAAAAATCACCTGGAGAGCTTTTCAAAAATGCAGATTCTCAGGACAAACCCTGGGCCACATGAATTATCATCTCTGGAAGTCTAGTGCAGAAATTTGCACACTATAATATGCAACCCATTTTACAAACCATTGGTCTGTCCAAGATCAGAATATCTGGCCCAGTAAGTCATCTATGGTTCTCCTTGGTCAACTAGAGGGAGGAGCCCGCAGGTAAGGTCGGAGGTTTCAGAACTTGTCTTCCCATTTTTTTATTTCATTTTCATCTTTTCCCCCATTTTAAAAAATTTTTAATGTGTGGTTTTCAGAAATATAACACTTAGCTTATTTACTCTGTATTAAAATTAGGAAAAACCCAATATAAAAAAATCCTTCCATGAAAACACAGTTATTGCACCCAAAGTAAATAAATGAAAACAGGAAATTCAAAATCATTCTTCCCACGGTGGTTCAAACTCCCTATGCAAATACTAGCTATGAATGCATCAAATCAGCAGCTTCCTAGACAATGAGAAGGCTGCATATAGATGGGCAGGAAAAACGCATGCAATTACTATCAGAACAATAATTTTGAATTCCTTGACTGCCATTCATTAAAATGCTCAGTCACAGCTTCAGATAAAGGGAGCTCCTGTGTCAACCTAATACATGGTTCAAGGACCTTTTGACTCAAATATTTTTCTAAATTAGATTGATAGATGTCACTTCACAAGTATTTATGTGACAAGGCATTGTATTCTCCATAGGACCTGGGTACCAGCTATGAATGGCAGTTAATTCTCAAGTCAGTGTGCCAAGAAAAATTTGAACAATAATTTGTCACTGAAGGGGCTTATGTGGTACATAGGAAAGAATTCTTAGCTCAGGGGAAAAACACATAAACGAGTGACCTTCAGCAACACATTAGTAACACTTAATCAATTTTGATGATTTTTTGAAAATCATATCTTTATAACAAACTATCCATTGGGTCTCTCAAGTTAGTTATTCTTCCTAGTCTATCCCCCACCGCCAAAGAAAGCCTCGGAGTATTTAAAACAGCTTTGTGCTACTTATGTCCAGATAAATAAAAATATTACTAAAACTCAATCTTAACCCGAAAGTTGGCAAATAGTACTTCAGTCTGCTCCTGGTCTGGGCTCCACCTCTGGCATTGGCCAGAACTGCGTCCTAAGTCCTCACTGGTCCTAAATGCAACGTGCACTTTTACATTTAAAATGTGTGGCAATAGTCAGCACTCAAAAAGTCCTGGTTTGGGCTCTGTCTTCCTCTTCTTCCATCAGGGTGTTCGAGGGACTCAGATGCAGCAGCCACTTCTTCCCTCCTGAATCCTTTTTGGGTCTTCCTTTCACTGCTCTAATTGCTTCTTTCCCATCACTCTGCCCCCTCCTCTGCCTCACCTTTAAAGGTGGCTGTTCCTTATGCTTCCTTTTCTCTTCACTTTTCCTTACACTCTCCCACCTTCCCTAAGCAATCTTATCTACTTCATGGAGCTAGAAATGTCATGTCCTTGTCCAAAACCACCACAGTCAAAAGACAACCTGGAATTCTCTTCTGACCTCCAGCTCCAAACATACACATGCTTCCTTGGTATTTCCACGTGGGTATGTCAACAATACACTAAACAAGGGCTTCTTCTCCTGCAGTATTCGCCATCGCATTACCTACTGTGCATACAATTTGCTCAAGCCAGAACACTGGGGGCCATCCTCCCCACCGCCCTTTGCAGGCATTGCCCCATCACAGCCAAGGCTAGAAGAGGCTTCCAAAAAATCATCTCAAGTCTTCCATTTCTCTTCACCTCTGTGGCTCCCACTCTAGTCCAGGCACACATCCAGTCTCAGTTGGAGCCCTGCCTTAGCTCCCTGCATGCACTCTTATTCCCTTTCAGTCCATTCTCCTTACAACAAGCAGTTGTGATGTTTTTGAAATGAAAAGCATATAACTTCTCTTCTTAAAAATCCTTCATTGGGTTTCCCTGTTTTTAAGATAAAATCTGGAATCCTGGAAGTCTAGAATCATCTGATTGTTCCTTACCTCTCAGACCCCATTTTTACTTCCTTTGCGCTGACTGTCCTTTCTGCTATTCCTCACCTCTCTGCCCCAAGATTGGAAATGCAAATCTTTCCTCTCCTCCCTACCCTAACAGAAATGCTTCTTTCTCAAGAAGACCTTCTTGTATCTTTCCGACTAAGATAGATTCTTCTGTTATATGTTCACCTGGCTAGGACCTTGTACTTTTCCCTCACGAGGCTTAGCACAACTGTAATTATATAATTATTTGTGTAACCCTTTTGCCTATCTTCTTAGCTCAGAAAGGGGCATGTCTAATTTCTTCATTATTGTCAAGCCAGAAATCAGTACAAAGCCTATCAAATAATAGATGCCTGATAAACATTTGTTGAATAAGTAAATGAAAAAAGTAGGCTTGCTGCTTCTCTTTTTCTCTTAGCCACCTACATTTGTTTAGCAATCTCATGATTCCTGTAATTTATTTGGGAAACATCCTAAGAATGGCAACTATAATAATTTCTCCCATAGGGTGGGAATGCCTAAATCTAAGTGGAAAGGAATGGGATTTGGAGGCTATGCAAATGGATTGGAAAAAATACACGGAACTCTTTTTTATTTTTTATTTTTAAAGACAGGTCTTATTCTGTTACCCAGGCTGGAGTGCAGTGATGCAATCATAGCTCACTGTAACCTCAAACTCCTGGGCTCAAGGGATCCTCCTGACTCAGCTTCCAGAGTAGCTAGGACTGAAGGTGCACACCACCAAGCCTGGCAAATTTAATTTTTTATTTCTGCACAGACAGGGCCTCACTATGTTTCCCAAGCTGGTCTCAGACTCCTGGCCTCAGGAGATTCTCCTGCTTCAACCTCCCAAAGCACTGCGGTTATAGGCATAAGCCACCATATCTAGCCAAGAAGCAGTAAAGTAATGACAAACTTCTCATCTATTTTAATGAAGAGATATATCCCTTATTGACCTGTGAGCAAGACAATGTGTTAAGCTGTTCTTTAGTGACCTTGAACTCAAGATCCTTACAAAGCCGAATGGCCGATGGCAAAGATGACACTGAAAGGCACATTACATGTATCATGATTCTTTATACTTTACACATAATTCACAAGTATCTTGCCTTCTCAATATTTAATAAAATGCTTTAAAGAGAGCATAACAATAACATACATGATACAGATGCACAAAAGACTACTCCTCTTACACGACTTCAAACCCATTCATTATCTCTATTCACCTGGGATGAACTGGTTCTGTTTCCTCCTGGGTTGCACAAAGAAAGCACAACCGTATACCCAGCTAATCATAAAATCACCAACAATTCTTGCTAACAGGAAGTAGGTGGATGATATTGGCACTTTAATCATTTTCATGGACTTTTCAATAGTATTTTAAAGAGAAATATGACTGAGTCCATAATGACAGTTATTTTGCAAGTTACTGGAAATAAAACCACTTGAGAGTTAATAAAAGTGATTAAAAATGGTGGCCAAATTACTTATCAATACATTTATTACACCAGGCAGGTTTAACCTAACAATTTTGCTTTTACAGGCAGCTTTATCAGCCATTTTTAATTTATCCTACTATGAAAAAAAAAAAGTGCGTCATGAAACTCAATTAAATCAGCAGTGATAAAGCCTGAGAATATTTCGCCACAGTCTCTACATCAAAATGATTTGTGAAACACAGAGCTCTAGAAGGCAACCTAACATGCCAAGGAGAGACAGAGTGAATGTGGCCTGACCCTCTGCATTTTCGGTGATATCAAATGAAACAAGACATAGTGAGCATTAAACGTTGAAGATTTATTGCAAAACTCACCCATAAAATGCTAAGTTGAAATAAGGAATTACACATAGTTAATACACTATTTATCTACAACACACATAGATGCCTTTCATCATCAGCTCTGCACACAGGTATGAGGCTCTTCCACTGCAATGAGGAGGCAAAGGGCAAATTTGTCTACATTTCAGGGAATAGAAAGGCCATTAAAAATAAATGACCATCACAAATTGGAACCCTGCCTATTTCAGCCAATTTGGTCTGGAGGTGAGGTTTGGCTATGCCTCAGGTGTTAGTGCAGATTTTATTCAGGGGAAAGTCAGGACCAGAACATCTTGTGTTCTGTTCATTCACTAGGTAGAAATAAACTATTGCATTTTACTTGTTATATATTAAGGGTATCATTGGTTACAGCAGTTAGCCTACCCTAACTAATACAACTTCCATGAGGAAGGCAACGTTCTAACAAGACAAAGATAAGTAAGACATAGTACTTCCCACAAGTCAGTAATTTTTGTTAAAAATAGCATTTACTTCTTCTTGTTAAAAAGTAATGTGCATTCATTATAGAAACTTTAGAAAATACAAAATGAAGATCATTCTAAAGATCAATAATCCCAATACCCAGAGATAAACACTGTTAACATTTAGCTACATAGAGTTCCAGGCTTTTATTTTTATTGCAAGATCAATGGGAAGACAAGAGGAGAGGAGAGGAGAGGAGGGGAGAGGAGAGGAAGGGAGAGGAGAGGAGAGGAAGGGAGAGGAGAGGAGAGGAAGAGAGAGGAGAGGAGAGGAGGGGAGGGGAGGAGAGGAGAGGAGAGAAAAGAGAAGAGAAGAGAGGAAGGAAGGGAAGGAGAGAGGGAGGGAGGAAGGGAGGGAGAAAGAGAGGGAAGAAAGGAGAGGGAGACACGAAGAGAGAGAGAAAGAGAAAAGAAAAGGAAAAGAAAAGAAAGAGAAAAGTCAATCACACATATATTATACAACACTTTTCACTTGACAATGTACTATAAACATATCTCTAAGTCATCATATTTTCTCCTACAAGAAGATTTGTAAAGACTATAGCACAATCCGTTATAGGGCTATCCAGTGTTATTTAACCGTTCCACGGAAGGACAGTCAATCTGAAATGACAGGTAGTGACAGTAAAACAAACAGGTAGATAGAGAAGCAGACCATTCTGGGAAAAGAGAACAATATGTGCAAATCCATGGAGCCCTAAATCTGCCTGGCACATGTAGAGAATGCCATCAGTGTAGCACAAGGTTCTGGATAGGAGAAAGAACTGGACAAGAACACTTGGGACAAAAGCTAAAAGCCCTCACATGCCATTCAAAGGGGTCTGAGTTTTATCCTGACGTCAACCGAAAAGCTTTAGGTAAAAGCACAGTACCATCTATTCTATTTTAGAAAGACCACTCTAGCAACAGTATAGAAAATGGATGTGAGAGGGAAAGAATCCATGCATAAAGAGGCTGTTACAGTTGCAGTAAGAATCTATTACAGAGAAGTTGAAGTGAGGGAAGAAGGGACGAATCTGAGATTTGTTAAGGATGTAGAATCAATGGGATGTGGTCACTAATCTGGTATGGAGCAGGAGAGGTATCTGGTTTGAGGTAGCTAAAAAATATTAATGCTGCCATATGGTGAGGGGCTAACCAAATTTATCTCAGCACCTACTACTCTGGCACCAAATAAGTGTCGACCAAGGAAGTCACTGGGAATAACTGTAGTGATCATACTAGCAGTGAGGGTAGAGTCATTATTAGGATACAAATTTGCAGAGGGACTGGCAGTGAAGATGAGGCACTGGTTAAAATATTTCACATAAAGTGTTTGTAGGACATAGGTTACCAGGTAAGTAGTTAGATGTTCAGACAAAGAGCCAAAAAGAAAGGTCTGGGCTAGAGATATAGATTGAGGAAACATACTTTATAAGCAGCATTGGCTCTTCTGCAGTAGGTGAATCCACCAGGGGTCAGAGACATTAAACTGAAGGAAAAAAAAAAATGGACCTAGCCCAGCTAAGCCCTGCCCATCCTGCCCCAATGCCATGGAGCTGCCAATACCTCTTCATGCAGAAATTGTAAAAGTCAGATCAAATTATTCCCATTTGACAACGGTTTCAGCATTGCTCATTTTACTTATAAAAGGGCTTAAATGCATCCTTTTCTTGCCCAAACCGTAAAAATCATAATTTGAGAAAGAACCCAACACTGGCATCTCAGCAGGAAGCCTCGCTCTGCAGCCATCAGAACTGGTGCCATCCCCCTGAAAACCAAGCTCTCCACACTCTCTGTGCCAACCTCATCCATTTCAGCAACAGTACTAATTATTAGAACCTAAAACAATGCCCCATCTACATTCACAGTAAATAGTAAAACCATTCAAATCTTTATTTTTCATTTTAGCATCACAAATGACTGAACTTTCTCATTCTAAAGAATATAGTTGTGGATTAATCATACTCTATCATTTCAAAGACAGGCTTGCAGAGGCAATGGTATTTGCTTTTTGAAAAGACGATGCCAGCGATTGCAAATAACTGCTAATATTTTTTAAAATGACACAAAAAGGCCTTGGAGACAAGATTTGGAGAAAGGAGACAGCTTCTCTTGAAGGTTCCCTCTCATTCAGCTCTCTTTCTCTTGTCTTAGAGTGTCTAAAAGTTTCACAATTGTTTTCCCACGTGTAGTCTCCTGAGAACAACACTAAATAAGAGGAGAGGAAGAGAAAAGCTCCAGAGAAAGGAGGTTTGTATGTTTGGGTCATTTCTGAGGACCAAATACAGTTTAAATGGACCTTTGAAAGCATTTTACCTTCTCGTTTTGCATATTAGGAAACTGAGACCCAAATGAGTGAATAAAATCAGCGACCCACAATCACACAGGTACTAACTACAAAGCTGAAAGTGGAAAGGATTCTTCTGACTCGAGGCCAGGGCACTTTTCACCGGCAAGTAAGCTGAAGACCCTGCTAGTATCCAAACGCAAGAATAGTGTTGGCTGCCAGTGAAGCAAGACACACAAAAACAGAGAAAAATTTTAAAATACATACATTGTAACAAACACAATATGACAGAAGGAAAATTTGTAACAGTACCTTATGTAAAGTACACAGGAAAGAGGATCTCTGTGTTCAAATTCTAGAGTGCATATCTCTGGTAGGAATCATTACTAGTTTAATTATGGAAGCAGTAGGATTTGAGCTGTCCCTAGAAGGAAGAACAGAAATTCCACAGGTAGAAATGAGAGTGGAAGAAGATCGAGGCAGAGGAAATGGCATATGTAAAAACAGGAGGGTTAGGAAAGTGACTGGCCTGTTCAGGGAGCAGTCAGAGTGGATGAAGTGTTCATATGGGAAGATGAGAAAGATAAGGCTTTTTGAAGCTAAGGAGGACATTGAATGTTGAGATCTTGGGTTAACTATGGTGCATCCATTGAAACTTTCTAAGTAGGGAACAAGGCCTAAGAAAAGTAGCATTTCAGGCCAAGTGCAGTGGCTCATGCTTATAATCCCAGCACTTTGGGAGGCTGAGGTGGGAGGATTGCTTGAGCTTAGGAGTTCAAGACCAGCCTGGGCAACATGGCAAAACCCCATCTCTATCAAAAAATACAAAAATTAGCCGGGCGTGGTGGCATGGGCCTGTGATACCAGCTACTTGAAAGGCTGAAGTGGAGGATTGCTTGAGCCCACGAGGTTGAGGTTGCTGTGAGCCAAGATCATCCCACTGCACTTCTGTCTGGATGACAGAGCAAGACCCTGTCTGAAACAAACAAACAAAAAAGTAGTATCTCAGAATGACTTAGCCTCTGGTGCAGTACTGATTAGAAGGGGATTGGAGCAATGGACAGGAATACAGACAGGGAAATTGCTGGGGTGGCGGCAATTAATGAATATATTAAATCAATTATAAGGTTCTGAAACTAATCAAAGTATGATAAGGTTCCTTTCTGGACTACACTGATAGCAATATGAATAAAAATACAATATTCTCATGATGACCTTGGAGGACTGTTTTCTGTAAGACCATTTTCTAAGCTTATTCTTTACATCTTTCATTGTTTTTATTTCTAAGCTTATTCTTTAAGTCTAAGCTTACCCAATTTTTTATTTCTAAGCTTACTCTTTAAATCATTGTTTTTATTAAGCTGTTATCCATTGTAATTTGCTTATTTCATGGCTTCAGATTCAGAATCTTACATTCTATTTAAACTAAGAGTTGAATAAATGAACACCTCTCTTTTCTGAGAACTTTTGCTTCTTGTTAATGACAGTGTAATTAGAGACACTAACTTCAAACTGCTCACCACTACTCCACGTGCATTAGGAAGGCTAGTATCAAAACACTAGAAAATAACATGTGTGAGGGAGAATGTGGAAAAATTGGAACCCTTGTGTACTGCTGGTGGGAATGTAAAATGGTACAGCTGCTATGGAAAACAGTATGATAGTTCCTCCAAAAAGCAAACCTAGAACTACCATATGAGGCCGGGCACCATGGCTCACTCCTGTAATCCAGCATTTTGGGAGGCCGAGGCAGGCAGATCACCTGAGGTCAGGAGTTCAAGACCAGCCTGGCCAACATGGTGAAACCCCATTTCTACTAAAAATACAAAACTTAGGTGTGATGGCATGCACCTGTACTCCAAGCTACTCAGGAGGCTGAGGCAGGAGAATCACTTGAACTCAGGAGGTGGAGGTTGCAGTGAGCCAAGATCGTGCCACTGCAATCCAGCCTGGGCGACAGAGGGAGATGCCATCTCAAAAAAAAGAAAAGAAAAAAGAATTACCATATGTTTCAGCAATTCTGCTTCTGTGTATATACCCAAAAAATTGAAAGCAGGGATTTGAGAAGACATTTCACAGCAGCATTATTTATAATAGCCAAAATGTGAAAGTAAACCAGGTGTCCACTGATGGATGGATGGATGAATAAACAAAATGTGGTATTTACATACAACGGAATATTATTGAGCCTTTCAAAAGAAGGAAATTCTGACATATGCTACAACATGATGAACCTTGAGGACATTATGGTAAGCGAAATAAGCCAGCCACAAAAGGACAAATACCGTATGATTCCACTTAAATGATGCACTTAGTAAAAATCAGACAGGCAAACAGTAAAATAGTGTTTGTCAGTGGCTGGGGGAGGAGAAAATGAGAGGTTGTAGTTTAATGGGTATAGAGTCTTGGTTTTACAAGGTCAAGAGTACGGGGATGGATGATGGTGATAGTTGTACAACATTATGAATGTACTGAATACTGCTGAACTCTACACTTAAGAAAGGTAGTTAGAGTAGTCAAATTTGTAAAGACAGAAAGTAGAATGGTGATTGGGGAAAAGGAGGAAAGGGAATGGGGAGTTAAGTGTTTAATGAATACAGACTTTCCATTTTGGGAAGATAAAATATCTGGAGATGGATTGCAGTGAGGGTTGCACAACAATGCAAATACTTAATGCCACTGAACTGCACACCTAAAAATGGTTAAAATGGTAAATTTTATGCTACCATAAATTTTTCTAAACTGCTCATCAGAATAAAACTATATTCCAAAATGCTAGGGTGTTTTATAAAATTTCTGCTCCAACAAAAAGAAAGGTGCTAGCATTCCTGAGGACAAGATGCAACCCATCTCTATGGATGGGAATGAAGACAACAGAGGAAAGGATCATCCAGAGGTGTCCGGGCTTGCAAAGCAGCAGCACGCCTAGGTTATCTCAATGCTGTGGCCCTTTGTGCAGATGACAGGACAATGAGCACACCTGCTCTGAGCAGAACCTCTCCATCCTGGCAATCACCAAGGGGCCCCAACTGCCAGAACCACTTCCCAAGGCTAATGAGAAATTCTATGTGAAGCAAGCACAGCCATCCATTTCCTTCTCAGTAGACAGCTCCCCTGCTCTGTACAGAGGTACACCCGGGATGCTCCCCGCAGTGGAGGAAAATGCTGCCACCACATCTGCTGCTTCACTGATAACACATCGTCTCCCACAGTGCCTCCAGGACCGACCGAGGAAGTGAAGGCAAAGAACCCCATTATTCATCAGAGCCCAAATGGGCACGTGCCACCCCACCGGCAGGTTAACCAAGAGCTGTTGTGATGTTAGAAACAAGAAAAATAAGTAAAGAGGAACTGATCTAAAACCTCTTTGTATTACTTCTTAGGGATATAAGCTGTGTTTTTCCATCTTCAGTTATGAGAATGAATTTCAACATAAAGTATCACTTACTGTACTGAGATGGTTAAACACCTGTGAGGAGAGATCCAAGGAGAACACAAAATTTCTGAATGCTGAAGTCTGTCACCCAAAATAAGTTGGGATGGTTTACAAACAGTTCTGCTGAAAACAGTGGTAAGGGTTCATAGACTATTGCAAAACCCTTGTGTACTTTTAAGTATTTACAACACTGGAATTTTTTTTTTTCCTGCTGGGCTATAAGCTACACAGAACAAATATTGTTCTAAAAATAAGTGAGGGAAAAGTTTTGGGAAATTAAACCACCTTTCTCCGAAGCCCCAAAGGTCGATCCAGATTATAGTAAGGCTCTGGATGGGAAGAGAAGGGAACAGTGTCCTGGTATCAAACTCACCATATCAGAGACGAGAAGAGAAAAAAATCAAAAGTATGTTTTTATCTTTCTAAATTTAGGCTAGAACAGTGATTTCCACTATCCAACCAGCTGGGGTGCTTCAGTCATTTATTCATTAATTATTTAACAGGAATTTAATCTACACATAAAAATCAAACTCTATGTGTCTATCAAAGAGGCCAAAAAAAAATACCAACTCCATAAGTGGTAGTTATAACTATGTGGTTTTAGTATGCCCTCAATTTTTTTAAGCTATCTTTGCCTTAATGGCAATTCCCAGATAAAAAACAACCATTTGGGATGATAGTATTACTGGTATGAGTTTTCCAAATTTAGCGAAGCTGACAGTACTTCACATTTCTTATCCCTCGTCCATCCCCTGGGCTCTTGGGTATACCCAGTACCAAGACTCTAGTGACCTCATCAGGTATGTTCCCTTGCACTGGGCTTGATTCAGCTCACATATTCTAGCACAGCAGAGCAAAAGAAAAGGAAACAATTCCCTCCTCTAGGTTCTCTTGGGCCATTGCTACCTCGTAAATCTGGCTACCAGCTCCAGATTCATGCACCACTCAGAGATGTTTTCTAGTTCCCAGCAAGCCAGGGCAGATGTCCAAAGACAGAGCCCTGGGCTTTGGAGAGAAAGCCTCTGAACTAGAGATGCAATGCAGGTTACCATCCACGTCCTCATGGGATGGACAAAGACTCCAACAGAAACAGAAAGACCATCTGCATTCACAGTCTTGTGATCTAAGACCTCTATTTTCCAACATTCCTTGGACCCGGACAGCTGAATTTCAAGGTTTCAAGAGAAGGCTAGTCCATGTGATAATGACTAGCAATCCTATACTTATATACTACAATCCACTCCTGGGCCCCATCATTTACCCAAGGCTTCCCCTGTAGTATCTTCATAGGGGAAATAAAGATGAAGAAAAGAAAAAACACAGAATTCTGAGTTAGAAAGTAGTAGGACAGTCTCCCACGGTCCATCCAGACTGTAGGTAACATTTCTTCTTTTTGATTTTTTTAGTTATAATTTAAAACAAGTTATAAATTTTACTAGGTCCAAATGAGGTAAATCAAGGGCCAGGAAAGAACTTCCTAACAAACTATTTTCCATACGGAAAAATATCCTGGTTCTCCTGAAGAAGACCAAAAATTAATGTAAATTACCACATATGCATCTCTCTCTAGGATGCCTGGATGGCAAGTCTGTATTAGGGAGAACTACTTCCTAATAATTGTATCTATGCCAAGAAGAGGCTATTCGATCTATTTTTAACCTTCAACTTCACCAAAATTTCTTGTATTTTATCTGCTTCAACCTGTATGGATCATTTAGGGATGAAAATCCAGGGGGCAAGTCTTCAGAAACAGATTTACTTGAAGTGCAATACAGCACTCAACAACTTAGGCAATATGAAAACACAACCTCTCAACTAGAACAATCCCTCAACTTAAAATGACCAAGTTTTGGCTTAGTCATATAATTATTTGTGAACTTGTATATTCTGTAAATCCACAAATAATTCAACATTAGATTTCAACAGAACGTGTCACTAAGCAAACGTTCAAGTATTATAAAGCGACTGATATTCTGGAGAGGTTGGGGGTAAACTAGCTGGGTTATATATTCTTTCATAATAGTAATTTTAACTTACATGTTATAACATAAAAGCGGAGTAACAATATGTATGCACAAATTTAGAGTATTCATATATTGGTTGAAAACTGTCCACAATGCCCACTTCTGTGATTTAGAAATAAGAACATTGTAAGTTAGTTTTTACTTTCTTATGAAGACTGTCACTAAGCCATGTTACACTATTTTGGGGTGGTAACAAATTGCTTGAATCGGTAAGAACTCTAATTGTATACTTTTTGTTTTCATGATCATTTATCTATACAAAGCTAATCAAAATACCCATTCATTAAGAGCTATCAAAAGAGATTATTTTTTCAGATCATTCAACCATATTAAAAACAAATAAAAGGCTAAGTATTGCTATTAGGATTTAGAGATCTTTGGATATCTAAGCAGTTCATAAATTGTCATTGAAATGTACAAGAGGGTTGTAAAAGACATTATGTTTATAATTAAGAAAAAAAACAGGAAGAAAATAGGTATCGAAGCAAAGGAGATTTCCTGAACAATGAATAGATTATATTTGACAAGGGCAATAACCCGCCCGATCACATCTTTTGCTCTCATTTGCTATAAATATACAAGCCAGAGGAAGTACAGCTCACTGTTTTAATTCTTTGTTGTCTAAACCTCCTAGTCTTACTTAATACATCAGGACATATGGTAAGACTTTCCCTAGATTCAGAGGATTTATAGATACCCCACAACGATGAGAACGATCCCCTAGTGCTAGTGAAATATTCTAACTCAGATATTTAAATTCACTTTTTAAAATATTTTTATTCTAAGGAGTTCTCCCAAATGACCTATGTTGGTTTCATTTTTAACACAAATATAAATAAATACATAGTTTCTCTACTCAGTAGAAATAGCTATTTTAAATCCAGTATAGATTTTTGACAGCAAGATTTATAAAGTTTAAAAAGAGCAGTCACAAACACGGGAAATTAAATTTACATGTGTATTTACAACATACAAGCAGTCAGGCTATATCTGTTACTGTTTCTATTTCCTTAATAAAGCTTTTATTAAGAACAGTTTTCTTTAATGCTGACTGGAAAATCTCTGCAGCATTTTATTTTCGAAACACCATAAGATTAGCACACTTTATTAAATAGTTACTGAAGATATTAAAAAGAGCAAGTGCTACATATAAATATTTGATAAAGATGTTTACATTATCAATAAATGTATACATGCAAACATCTTCATTCTACCATCATATGATATAAAATACTTATATTGGCTTGTAAGATCAGAATTGATGTACAAATCTGGCATAGCCCAATTGTAGATGTTATTCAACTTCAGTGTTTGTACTCCTTTTTGGAAATCAGCTTCTGCCTCGTATAACCACAATGCTTTAGAAGCTAAAAGTGTAGCACATCAAACAATGACTTGTTTGAATAATAGAGATTTAACTGAACAGCAAATTATCCTGCATTCCAATGAACATAAAACCCAAGGATATTTCTTAGGTCGTTCAGTGAGCAACAGAAAAAGTGAAGACTACAAAAACTTTAAATAACTGTAAAGGAAGTGTCATTTATACAAACTTCAACTACAAAGCAAACAAGCTATGAATTTCCATGTTGTCTTCTAAAATACACTAATAGTTTCTGTTTCCAAAGTTCCATTTTTCAAAGAGCTTCTTGTTTTATCGGCATTATTCAGGAGTTTATATTAGATGAGGGGGAAAGAGAAAAAGGAATTTCAAGAGGAAAGATTTTTATTAACTCAACCCTAAGGCTAATCTGTTGCATGTGTAGTTTCTACACTAGCAAACAACTTGTAGGAAACAACACTGCAGCTGAGAGCAGCAGAGCTGGAAACTGTTCCCCTGGGTATGATATCACAAAATGACTTTGCTCTATTCCTTCTCCAGCCTAGCATTATGGCTCAAGCCTGCACACAACCATCATGCCCCCAGGGCAGCTTCATGTTAGGTGAGGGCCTTCTGCTCCATCACTCTCCCTGAAATCTTCTGACCAGAAGCAGCTCAACCAGGACAAATCAGCCCCCAATTCTCATTCTCATTCTCTCCTCTAACTAGTTCTCTCTCTCTCTTTTCCATTTTTCTGTGTTTCTTTGCCTGGCAGATTCTGAATGGCATTATCTGAGACGACACAACTGGATGAATTCACACATTCATTCTTTCTCCCTCTCTCTCACACACACACACACACACACACACACACTTTTACACTCAATATTCCAAGTGCAGATTTACTGAATTTACATCATATAAAATAGCTGATATTATTTACTTTTATCCTCCAGTATTAAAAGAAACGCTATGTTTGTAAAAATGCGAGGAGAAACTTTTAGCATGATTTCAGTTAGAACTTAGCTAAATCTATTTGAGGTTAAAAGCAATATCCTACTTTAAATCATATAACATTAAAATCACCAAGCACACACAATAACTATAGAAACCCGGGTAGAAACTTTGTGATTTCTAATATACTCAATTACATGCAAAAAGATCTCCAGCTCATTAAAAACCCACTTTTTTAAAACGTGCCACAACTTACAACTATGTATTATATTTCTTTTGACTGGCAAACTGAGGGACAAAACTAAGTACCTTCAATGAAGGTTTTTCCCCTTAGAAGCACAAGAATAGAATATGATTCCTCCAAACAACATGAGTTTTCCATTTCCAAACATTCTCTGGATGGTTGTAAGAACTTTATCCCTCAAGTCTTACATTTATTTCTAGTTAAAAGGTATAACTAACACAATTGATAATCTAGTAATGCACCCCCAATCCTAGGTATCACAGCTAACTACGATCCCCTTTATATTAACTTCCCACCATGTGGAGTGAATGATTCAAAACTCATATGACTTGGGATAAAGGAAAAATCCTTCCTGAATTACACACTATAAAACATATGAAAACTGGACAGTGGTGTTGCTCAAAAGGTTTTGTTTCAAATTCTGTAACAGAATAACATATGCTGCAGTACAATGGTGCTGAGCTTTTCAGTTCCCTAATAAGACAGCTCCCAGCAGAGCATTTCCTATGCTTTAGAGTGACATTATCAGTGGGTCTCGGGGAATCCCAATGCCACTCAGCTTTCTTCAGCACCACTCTCTGAACAGCTTCTGTCCACTGAGTGGTGCAATCCTGACAGGTCTCTGGCATACAAAGTACATTGTTCAGATAAGGGAATGGTGGGTGAACAATGATCTTTGCTGTCATTAAAACCAAATCATCAGGTATTAATTAACAGCAGGACATAACCACCACAAATGCCAACCAGAAATTTAAATAATTGGCCCCCACCAGACACAAATTTAAAAGAACTGACATACTCTCCATCACAGGCAGACTCTGCATGGCATGGTGCTGAGTTTTATAAAAATTCAATTAACCCAAACGTCTATTAGACGGATACATAAAGACCAGGGGGAAAAGCTATTATGCATGTTGGAATTTGTTATGTGTAATCGTGTTAATTTACTGTTTGAGAAGAAACCCCGCTATGTGCTAGTGATTATATGGTAATCAGGAAATTATACAGATATTTAGATCCTCGAAATTAGTTTATGAACGGCATAAACATAATGCTACCTCAGCAACATAATGAGATAATCAGCTAATTTCTCAAACCTGATCATATGAAGGAGACCCGGGAAGAATACTTTTCAGTGGTAAGTGGGAAAAGGTGTGGCAAATAATTGTTAAACTTCCAAAATTCTTCTTCTTCAGGGCCTACATGTGATACTCCATAATTTCGTTCATCTGTTCTGATGCACTGAAGTGCAAAAACATCCTCCAAACCAAAATATTGTGAAAACAAAATTTCTTGAGATGACTTGGCCAAAAAAAAAACCCCACCAATAACAACTTTATACTTCTCACATATTACACATATTCACAAGGTACAGACTGCACCTCTCTGCTGGACATTGAGTTGCCAAAAAACTCTGCCACATCTGTCGGGGAATGTCAGTGCACTGCCCCTTACTTGCAGAGACTTCACAGACACAGAAGCAAATCCCTAACCATCTCCACACTCTGGACTCCAAGTGAAGGGAAGGCGTTAAAATCCTGCGGGACTCACCCTTCCTCCTTCAAAGGAGGCCCAGAATCAGCAACTCCTAAGCAAAGCCAAGTTCATATCACCCACAAGAAAGCAGCCGGCACATTTCCGATCTACTTGGTGAGCCAAACCCCAAAGGATTAAAAAGTTTCAGGCGGCCCCAACCCAGGACCAAACTTGGGCTTTCTCCAGTGGCAAAGCCTAAGACAAGGGAAGCTGGAGAAGGCGAAACCTCCCTGTCTGAGGATCGCTGAGAGCCCACTACCCTGAAACCAACAACTGGGACCCGGAGCGCCTCTGCCCCACTTGGGCGGCCGTCGAGCCCCGGTGCCCGCGCGCCCGGGATGCGCCTCCTCGCCGCGGGTTCGCGCCCCCAAGGGCGAGGAACTTACCGCACCGCTTGCACAGCACCCGGCTGACCTCCTTCTTGAGGTTCCGGCCCGTCTCCAGAGGGGGGAAAGAGGCTCGGAAGGCGGCCGGCGCGCGGCTAGTGCTGTTGGCGTCGGGCTCCATGAAGAAGATGTACCTGCTGTCCTCTTTGAGCCTCCCGCAGGAGGGGAAGGCGGGGTGGCCCCAGGTCCCCAGGCGCACGGTGAGCAGCGAGTCCTTCTTCAAGCCCCCGGCTTTCACCGCCCACACCTGGTGCACCTTCACCAGATAGGGCGCCTCCTCCCCGGGCTCGCCGGCGCTGGGCACCGGGGCGGTGGGCCAGGAGGGCACGGTCCCGTTGGCGGCGAGCAGCAGTTCCTCGGCGGGCGGCCCCAGCGCCCGTGGGCCCGCGGCTGGCGGCTCGCGATCGCCGCCCCACGCCCCTGCCTCGCCCGCCGCCGCCGCCGCCGCCGCCGCCTTCCTGTCGAGTGCCCCCTGCTGCCGCCGCTGCGGGTGCACCTTTCCCTCGATCACCACCGCGGCGCGCTGAGCTAGCTCCTGCACCGATCCCACGCTGGGCGGGGACGAGTAGCACACCGAGGCCCCCGCGGGAGCCGCCTCGTCGCCGGCCGCCGCCCCCGGCGCCAGGGCCGCGGTCCCCAGCAGCAGCAGTAGTGGCAGCAGCGGCAGCGGCGGCGGCAAGCGGGCGGCGGGGCCAGGGCGCTGGGCCCGGGGGCCGGGACGCCCGGAGCGGCGCGGGGCGCGTCGCCATCTCATGGTGCGAGGTGCGTGCGGGCTTCTGGCTGTCGGTTCGGACTCTGCCCGGCTCTCTCGCGCTGCCTCCCTTTTCCTTCCCCTAGCAGCACCACTCCTCCTCCTCCCCCCTTGCCCTCCTCCTTTTATTTATTTATTGGGGGTTGCGGGGGTAGGAGAGTTGTTTATGGGAGGAGGAGGGGGGAAGAAGTGGATGGAACCACAGAAAGGCGAAGAGGTATAAGGGCAAAAAAAAAAAAAAGGCAAAATAGAAAAGGCAAAAAAGCCGCTGCAGCCGCCTCGGTTACAGAGAGTGACAGGTCCCCCCACCCCCCGCGCCGCCGCCGCGCCCGAGCCCTGCTGTCGGGGCTGCTGTCACCGGAGGAGGACGTGGAGGTGGAGGAGCTGCTCCGCGGGTGACAGTCCTTTGTGTGAAGTGATGCTGCGGCGGCTGCTGGGGCTGCAAGCAAGCGGCTGGGAGAGAGCGCGAGGGAGAGAGCCCTGGAGGCGGAGTTGCGTGCCTGGAAATCGCTGGGTGGCCGCGGCGGCGACAGCGTCCTGCGCCTCGCCAGCCTGTTTACCTGTGGTGCCAACTCGGCCCGCGCGTCCTTTCCCCATGCTGCTGCCGGAGCGGAGCGGGACCCGCGAGTGGGTCCTCCTGGGCGTCCCCGTCCCCGCCCGCCTCCTCCCTCTCTGTCGCCCCGAGTGCTGCAATGGGAGGACGGGCGGCAAACAGGCTGCAGTCCGAGTGGGCTGCGGAGGTTTACTGGGGAGTGAGAGGTGACGCTTCAGTGAGCAAGGACCTGTAGCCGGCGCAGGATGCCCAGGCGCCGGTGGGAGGCAGGCAGAGAGAGGCAGGTGGGACCCCGGGCATGCGGGTCCTCGGAGCAGAAAAGTTTTGGGTGAACCCGTTGCTTGACACTTAAAAGGGAGCAACATGTTCGCAGGCGACAAGCAGCGATTAAAACAACAACTTTATAACGCTCTCTCTCCTTGCAGCGCGCACACACAGTGTGTACTTCAGATGTGACGCCTTCTCTACTCCATGCTCCTTTGATCCTTCGGTCTTCAATGACCCCCGCCTTTTCTTTTATTGAAATTCCTGCTTCACCATGACTTTATGACATGTGTGGTACTGCTGATAGGAGCATAGTTTGAATAAAATATTTGCTGAACGAGGCCATTTTGTACAAAGTTTATGGCACTTTGTCAACTAATGAGTTTTGCAAAAAACAAAAATAAAAAATGAAATGAAAGAAGCTTCTATGGCTATTAGAACAAAAGATCCCAGGCATAAGGAGTTGTAGGTATTTAACCTCCACCCGGTATTGTGCCACCTGAATACCAAGCTCCCCCAACTCCACCCCCATCTGTCCCCCTACCCCCACATGTCCTGCCAAATTTAAAGAGCTATTTCTAAAACAAGAATCCATCCTCTCCCGGGATATTCCTTTCAACAAATACCATTCCACAGAAAGGGAACACATTTTTAGCATTTCAAGGTAAATATTTTCTCTTATGTTCTTTTATAGTGAAAAATAAATTCAGTGACCTCATAAAACAGTTAAAGTTGTTATTCAATGGGTGATAGATCCACATTGTGAGAACTGAAGAATTTTAAAGTACTCTAACTTCATAATATCTTTACTCTGGGATTCTACGTGTTGCCTCTAGCAGTTTCTTGAAAGTATGTCATAGAAGCTTTAGATTTTTATATAAAAAATAAAAACAGATGATAAGCTACAAAGATCTTTTTGTTCTTGGCATAATATAGTTGGCTACAAAACAAGGTTCCACTCTCTCAAAGTGCAGTTTGGAGGCACAGGGTCATCACGCTCCCTGTGTGTCTTGGCAAGGGGAGATTCCTGTTTCTCATACCCTGATGGAGCGCTTCAGGAGAAGATCACCATTTAGCAGCATAGTTGGGCAGGTCTGGCCTCCAGTATATGTTCACTTGAACCCTGCATGGTGCTTCTAGCGATATACTGAAAGAAAGTGGTTCAAACCTCCAATCCTACTAATTTCTTTGCTTTTCTTTAGCCTGACCTCCCAGATTTCTGACTTGACTTTTTGGGAGGTACAACTCTGGCCTAGAACACTTTCTTCCTCTCTACCTTCCAGATTTGTATCAGTTATCTGTCACTATATGACAAACCACTTCAAAATTTGGTGACCTGTTGGTTCATTTAGCCCAAGATTCTGCAAGTTGGCAATTTGGACTGGGTTCAGCTAGGGGGTTCTTCTGTTGACCTCATTGATGGCTCTGCTGGGGGCTATCTAGTCTCCCATGGCTTCCGCTGAAACATCTCATCTCATAAAGAATGTGGTCTCTTCCTCCAGCAGACTTAACCTGGGCCTGTTCATGGCAGCTGGTTGTGTTTCACCAGAGTGGCTAGAGATGTGTGATGTCTCTTGAGGTCTAGGATCAGAATTAGCACGTCAACATTGCCATCATTACAAGGCCAGATCAGATTCCAGGGGCAGAGGAGTAGACTCTACCTCTTCACATAAGGACCTGAAAAGTTGCAATGCCAAAGAGCAGAGATACAAGCAGGGGAAGAATTAGGCCATTTCTGCAAACAATCCACTGCTGAACTTAGGCATCCTTTGAGATCCATCTGCCCCATGAAGCCTCCTTTCTGACATACTAAACACTGGAGTGACCACTCCACAAAGTGCACTTTCCCTGCATTTGCAGTCTATATCAGGTCTCCTCACTCTTGATCATGTTATCTTATTGAGCCCAAGTTTTTCAGGAGTTTTACTCCCATCTCTCCAACTAGATTGCAAACTTGTTAGCAGGGACGACAGTTTCTATATTCCCCAATTTTGATCCAGTTTGGGTCAAATATTAAGTACTCAATAAATGTCGGCTAATTAATCACGGACTGATGCGGCAATGTGCTTACCACACATTAATCCAACACTATCATAGATAAATGGAATTCCAGGGGCAATAAAAACAACAATAAAATTTTAAAGCACTGGCTTAGAGTGTCATTAAAGGCATAGATATGCCCCTCTTAGTACTATACAAAGCATTTTGTCTATGATGAAACATAAGCCTCTTCTTTAAAATGGTATTTTTTTAAAAAGACCCTGTTCCCACATTATCCCCTACTCTTCCTCTCTCTGTTAAGTGGCATTAATGAGTAATTCTTATAGACATTTTCTGTGCAAAGGTAGGCCTTCTTTAAACAGCTCAGTACTAAGAACTGTTTGCACACATATTTCATTTCAATTCTTGTATCAGAGCCTTCATTTACCCACGCACACTGGAAGGATGTTGCTGATTTTGCCCTTTTGCACGAGAAGGGAATGGCATTTCTAACATGATTAACATATGCTTAAGAAAAGGTATGAATAATTGTTCAGTATGATTAAATGCTGTTCAGAAAAGGGACAATTTAATTTGTCCCCACCAATGTTTTAAAAAGACAGAAAGAAAAAGGTTCAGTCTTTTGTAAACATCCTAAAACCAGTGGTTCTCAATTTTTAGTGAGCATCAGAATCACCTGTGCAAATGCACAGATTGCTGGCCCTGCCCCCAGATTTTCTGATTCAGTAGATTGGGGATGGGGGTGGACACAAATTTGCATTTCTAGCAAGTTCCCAGGTGATACTGATACTGCTGGTGATAGAGACTGTGCTTTGAGAACTGCCAAAATCTTGAGATTTATAAGCATCGATATCCACAGCATACTAAACCTGTAAACATGTGTAAGAATACTTAGGCATGACATTCAAATATTCAATATCCCCTCCATCTTGAATCTTCCCCTTCCCTGTTTCAGTAAGGGAATGTGGATTGCCTCCTGGATTACTAGGGCCTGATGCTATTTAGCAGACATTATGACCAGTTAAGGGGGCAACTATACCTGTTGATAGTAAAAATGAGTGCTTCCTTGGGGCTTAACATGTTTCCATGGTCAAAGTTGAAAATAAAAGGAAAATTAGGGATCAGAGAAGCTGTCATCATGTTATCTGCTCAAGCAGGGAAAGAGCAGACATAAAATTATGCAGGTAAATGTGAAACGCTATTTTTAGCAGTTTAGAAAATATGGGGGAAAAAAAGCCCACAATTGCCTCCACAGTGCAATGGCAACCTGAAATGGTTTTCCCACCCCTAGCGCTTTATACCTGATTAAATGCTCCTAAATGGTGGTTATGAAAGGGCAACAGAAAATTCACAGAGGCACTGATACCTACTTTATCATCATTGACCAACAGCACACAGAAGTACACACCTCCAGCTATAAATCATGAAACAACCATTCTGCGGGTCCTGGAGTCCTGAATTTGCAGTCTCTGAAAGAAGCCTCACTTAACAGCCTGTCTTAGAGCAGGTGCAGGATCCATGACTATTGAGACAGAGCAGACTAACAGCAAGCTGGGTCTGAGTGAAAAACAAGTTACAAGAACTGGTGAATGTGAACCATTATAGGCCACCCAGGAGAAAAAATGTAGCAGAATGTCTCTCTTTCTGTCGAATGGTAGCAAGAATGTTGGGAAGATTCTTAAAAACTCAGCTGCAATATGAGTCTTTAAGAACTGGGCCTAGATCCTTGAGTCACAGACTTTAGGGTCCCTGGTCACCTCCACCTACCCACCTATCCATCCATCTCTCCATCTATCCATTTCTTTAATTGTGTGTGTGTGTGTATTTAAGTCAATACTATGCAGCATAAGGGGGAAATATTAAGATGAAAGGTTCCTACCCTGAAGAAACTCACAATCTATTGTGCCACTAATTTGTACAGTTGGTATGACATGAAATCCCATAGATTTTACATATTTCAGTCCAGCTGGGATGGAGGATAAAAAGGAATAAAACCAACAGGGTTTTCTGATTATTTTTACATGATTCAAAACTTCTTGGAACTTTGGGGCAGGCATGGATGATCAAAAAGTCTCACTTAGGTTTGCTTTTACAACAGCCCTTTCCAGATAACAAAGAAATGAGCATTCTTGAACTTTTACACTGGGCAATATATGTAAAGTTTGAAGATATAATTGACTGGCATCAGACTCCAATTCTCCTATTTGCCAGCCCTGAAACTCCAGGAAAATTTATGAATCATGCTGAGCCTCTTTCCTTATTTATTAAATAAGCACAGTCCTTGCTTTATTTCACAGGGTGCTTGCAAGGATTAAAATAGCTTAGTATATATGAAAATTCTTTAGAAATTCTAGTATTATGCAAAATACAATGTTACACTAAATAAATGATATGTTGCCCCCAGGTTTCTTCCAATCCAGCAATGAAGACAACACATGTTGGAAACTGCCTCTTAAAGTTGATCATATGATATATCTACTTAAATGCCTTTATTGCTGGAAGCTCAATAGTTCCGGGGGATGCTTTTCCCATTTTGAGACATATCACACTATTTGAAAGTGCTTTTCTATAACAGACTGCAAGATACTTATTAAAGACCTGGTCATAAAATTTAAACGGTGATTCTCTGTTGTATACCATTATTATGTTACTCTTTGTTTAGACTGAGTCAGTGATTGCTGGTGTGGGGCTGACAATCTTGTCTCTCCCCATCTATTTGCATGAATAAATGATGTTTGGAAGGTTTTCTTGTGGGTGGATATACTTGGTTTGTTGCTCTTGTCCGTGTGTGTGTGTGTGTGTGTGTGTGTGTGTGTGTCTGTTTTCTAAAGGAGAAAAGAGAGACTTGAGGAAGAAACAAAGGAAGAAGGATGATAAAAAATGGAGGGTAGAATAGGATGTAAACTCCAGGCTGGCTTAGCAAAACAAGGGCTCATTCTCAGAGAGAGAGAGAGACTACAAGTAAAAGCTGAAATTCAGGCCGGGCACAGTGGCTCACGCCTGTAATACCAGCACTTTGAGAGGCCGAGGTGGGCAGATCACGAGGTCAGGAGTCCAAGACCAGCCTGACCGACATGGTGAAACCTCATCTCTACTAAAAATACAAAAATTAGCCGGGTGTGGTGGGCGCCTGTGATCCCAGCTACTCAGGAGTCTGAGACAAGAGAATTGCTTCAACCCAGGAGGCAGAGGTTGCAGTGAGCCGAGATCGTGCCACTGCACTCTAGCCTGAGTGACAGAGCAAGACTCCATCTCAGGGAAAAAAAAAATGCTGAAGTTCAGACCATTTTTATGAAGAACATTGTGAAACTTAAAGGCACAACCATGCCCGATGCTTTCAAACTCAGGTGAAAAAGTCCACGCAAAGAAAAAGAGTTTTTCCCAGTTCTGGGAGGAAGGAAAATTGTAGATGTGTCCTGAAGAAACTAAGGGGGAACAACACAGCAGTGGGAATGTCACTGCACTTTTCAGAGAAGTAGGAGATCTGCGTTCTCATGGCAGCACCCCTTAAGGAAAAGAACAGAAAAAGAATAACAGATTTAGTTCACACTAGGGCACACCTGAGGAGAAATGGTGGGGGAAGGTGAATATCAAGCTAAGACTCTGCAGTTACACCTTGTAAGCCAACAAACTGGAAAATATAAGAAGTGAAGTTAATATGACCTCCTTGGGACCCTCTTGGGAACACTGAGATGATGAATATTAGTACTATTAACATTATAATTAACTAATAATATGATAATGCTGTGAGTTAGAGAAGGGATTGTTATCACCATTTTGCAAATGATCAAATCCACTTGGTGAAATCAAATTCTATTTTTATTTTATCCCTCCTCTTTGAGCACAAGTTTCTTTATTATGCCTTAGTAGTGAGGTGCTATCCATAGATAATATATAAACCATCCAACAGAAATATGCCACTTAAGATCCTAAATACATTATATGGAAGTTACACCTTTTCCCCAAAAAATTGGCTTGGAAATCTCATTGTACACTGGCATTTAGCAGTAAGAAACATGCATTTTATTTATTTCTAAGAACACATTATGTGTAAGAACAGCTTATTGTTGCTATTACAAATATGACAAATTGGAATAAAGAAGAGGTTTGATGGTTAAGCTTGTTTTGAGTTTTATTTTTCTCAATGATAAACAGCATTTTTGCTTTCTTTCCATTTATTCCAAAAGTATTCACTGAAGATTCTTAAAACTCTCTAAGGAATTTTCCGTAGGGATGAATAAACCCAAGAAGAAACTTTTGAAAAACTTGTAGGAAATTAAATGGTCATATTTACAATAGAATTTTTTTCTAAACATTTAAAGTAATACGCACCACTGCTGAGTAAAGAAAGCATATCATGAATCATGAGTGTCAAAGGTTGAATCCTAAAGCTTGATTTTTGACAATCTGACAATTTTCTTATTATTTTGCCATGGAAGCCTTCATCGTCATCCTTCTCTTGAAAGTGTTGGGCTATATAGATGGCACTTCCAGTCAGACCAAGAGAAAATAAATAGACTTTTAGAACTGAAGTGGCATTCAACCTACCTTACTTTGCCCATCTGTCTCCATAAAAATAAAACTCCTCCAGTTTTGTCACTTTTGTTTTCCTTTGGTTTTATAGAATCTTCTACTTTAGCACAGTCCACACATGTGAATAGTAGGATGCTTTGAAGTCCTTAACATACACGTCACTCCATGAAAGCCATAATTACTATGCTTTATGCCAATTTCTATTCTGAAGTTTTCAGTGAAGGCTTCAGTGTGGAGGAGAGTTTATTACTAGGTCAAGGAGGGCACTGAAGTGTAGAAGCCTGCAAAACAAAGACATGTAATAAAAGAGATCAAAACAAGAGAGGTAATCAACTTCTTGCCCTACTGGTAAGTTTCACACCAGTTTTTTCTGTATTTACTGATGAAAGAGTGGTATAAATAAATATTTTATCATCCACTCCTAACCCAGTATGCCATGTTAGAATGTCGTAAACTTACCCATTAGGTTATGCTTTGAACCATAGGGAAACACATCAAATGTTAGACCAGGAAAGAATCCTAGATATCTAGTCCAAACCCCTTAATTTCATATATGATAAAAAAGGTTCCGGAAAGTGGATTGCCCTTCCCAGGGTCATAAAGCAGATTGTTGTCAGAAGGAGGTTTAGGACTCAGGTACTGGCTCTCTCATTTCTGCACTTTGCTTAGGAGCCACAATAGTATAACTAAAAACCCTGTGTTAAGCCTTCCTAAGAAGCTGCACGCCTAGACTCTCTTTCTTCCAAAAACCATTTCTGGAAGTGATAAGATACATAATCTCAGCACCTTAGAAATGTTGAGTTCTCAGCAGCTAGAATGCTAAATTCTTCATATACAAGATAATACCACATTACTCTGGGGTAAGAGGTGCCACAAAGCCAGCATTCGAAAGCTGTTTCCAAAATACAACAAGCAATAGCCTTCTAATTGTTCCTGTTTATTGAATGTGTCATTTTTCTATAGCTATGACTTCCCTTGGCCCAAATTGGGATATGAAAGAGTTAAAGGCTTTTTTCTCATATTTTACAGAATGCATCAGAAGAGATTTGTTCCAGAATTCAAGGACAACTCTACAAATGACCCACCAATATTATCAGATATAAATACAAATAGATACAGATGCTATTAGATAATATACATACAGATGTTATAGATACATATATAGATATCTCCTAAGGCTTAAAGTCTAAATGAAATTATGATGTCTGCTCCAAATAATATTAAAGAAATCTATTAAGCTGTCTATTTTATTGCAAAGAACATGTCCCTGGGTGATAAGACCAAAAAAGATATTATAATAAATATTACAAACAGCTGAAACTCTGAAATGATACTAACATGCCCTTTCATTCCAAGTCCTAAAGATACACCTTCTATTTATGGTTGGTGCATTGGAACATATGAGTCTGGAGTCTTGTCCAATGTTTTCAGGTCACATTAATCCTTCTCATTGTAATCTTGTCTTTAAACTTAGTCATAGTCTAAATTAAATTCTGTATTAGAGGAAATACCTTATATTATGAGAAGCAGCATAGCATGAGTTCCTGGGTTCAAATTCCAGCCTCAACTCTTACTAGCTACATAATCTTAGGCAAATTACTTAACCTTTTTGCAACACAGTTTTATTCATTATTAAACAATTGTAAGAGCAACTACCTTTTGGATTAATTACATTAGATTTGTGTGCATAACACACTTAAAATAGTTCCTAGCACATACTAGCAGGTATAAATTACTGTTATTTTATTCTTCTCCTTAAGCGCAGTGAAAACAGCCTTAGCATTAGGTTTTTTCTATGTGTAAGACAGAGGCAATTAATAAATGTTTGAATAAATGAAGCAACAAATGAAGACCATATTAAAGACTTATTAAATCTCACACACACAAATTTTAGTACTAGTAAGAAGTCATTCCTGATAGACTGAGCCCCAAACATTGATTTTATTCACAGAAGAAATCTACCAACTCCTTAACCTTGTGCACTGAGCATACCATCCCCAAAGAGCCTCTTTACCAGTCAGCTAAATAACTTTACTGCATAATCTCTCTCAGTATAATCAATTGACTGAACAGTCTGAACTTAGCGGGAAATGGCTTTACTTCTCTCCAATCACTGCTTTTAAGCATGCTCTGTTGGATATGCATCTCTCAGTCCTTGTCTCAGGCAGATCCCATAGCTGCCACATTCTCTCAGGTATACAAAGAAGCCCCATTCCATCAATGACGGCATCCATGCAGGGATTAAAGGTATCTGGTCCAGTCTAAATCAAAATTTAATTTCATATCCAATTCAAAGCTTCTCTTCTACTTCCCTAACTCAGGGCTGCAGTGGTGGAGAAGAAACTGGCCTGTTCCCTCTCTTTTCCTTCCTATCCTTACCCCTCTCTTCTGGTTTCTCTAAGGTCAGGACAGAGGAAGAGAAGACTAAAGGAAAGGTGCGTGTTTTGTTGTTGGCTTCAATTACTATGCATTTTAGCCCTCCCTTGGTTAATACTGGCTGGCCATCAGTGACCTCTGGGTTGGTCAAACATCCAAATCCTAGCACTTCAGTGAGGTACACAGGAAGTTTCTTTAGAAGCTTTGCAAGCACACGTTTGTGCTCACCTCTTGACATTCTCCCTCACCTATTCTTGATGGTGTATCTCCTCCCATCCCAACCTATTACTAGGGTGTTCTCTTGCTTTAGCAAGCCACCTTTGGAGCAAGAAACTTTTAACGGAGCTTTTACCTTTCACAGCATCCTCTTAATCTGTGGGAAACTCACACATCCTTTCCATGCCAAAGGATTAAAAAAAAGCAGGCTACTCTCGGACACCCCCTTATTTTGCTGTCGTTATGGCTGTTCCAGCTGCCCTCTTGCCTTCAGAATTCCCCAGATAAGCAGTAAGCCCCAGTCTCTGAATTTACAGAGGTGTAATCATCAAGGAGCACTGTGTACTCACTCAGGATCAGTTTCACTCCCGATTCTGTACTCCCTGGCAGCCCCAGGAAAGGCAAAGGGCTTCTGTACTTCCAAAAGTCTCCAGCTGGAGACAAGAAGGCCAGTTTCCTCTTATTCTATGTTCCCTCACTGTCTCCTAGTAGTATCCTTGCAGCCAACTCCTTGGTTGGCTTAAAGGACGTGTTAGAAGAGCCTCCTCTCACCTCTGCTTCCTTTACCTGGGGTGGCGGTGGGTGGAGGATGTTGCCACAGCCCTCCCCAGTAATCCAAGGGGTCATTACCTCTATGAATCCCTTCAACTCCACTTCAATTTCTGCCCTCTGTATAGGCTGGGGTGAGTCACAAGTAAGGGAGTGAAAGGGTGAAGATCCAGGGACAAACCTGGCCACACGTGAGTCCACAAAGTACCCTACTGCTTATATAATCTTTGTGCCAGGCATGGAATTAGGGCAACATCACAAAATCAGTGAGAAAACTAAGTAAAATGTTCTGTGTAATAGGAGCCAGACACAGTGGTGCACACCTGTGGTCCCAGCTACTCAGGAGGCTGAGGTGGGAGGATCCCTTGAGCCTAAGAGCTCGAGGCTGCAGAGAGCTATGATTGTGCTAAGGCACTGCAGCCTGGACAACCGAGTAAGGCCATTTCAGAATAAAGAAGAAAGAAGAGGAGGAGGAGGAGGAAGGGGAAAGGGAAGAAGAGGAGGAGGAGGAAGGAAAAGAAGTAGTAGGAGGGGGAGAAGGAGGAGAATAAGGAGGAGAAGGAGAAAAAGAAGGAGGGGGAGGGGAGAAGGAGAAAAAGGAGAAGAAGAAAAAGAGAAGAAAGAAAAAGAAATGTTCTATGGAATAAAAGAGGAGGAGGACAATTCTTCATAGCAGTCAGTAAAGCAATATGAAAGATGAGCCAAAAACTCAAATAGGATTGAACATATCTGTATACCTCCCTTTTATCTATGAAAAAATTCAGTCTCCCAAAGGAAATATTCAGGAAAATACCAAAGCATTAAGTCATAATATTTATCCTGATATTAAAGATGAAGATAAAATGCAAAACTGGTTGAGATTGAATTTCATAGACTAAGCATCCTTTTCTGTGTTGTTATGAGCATCCAATTATGTGCACTGTTGTTCTGGAATTTTAGAAAATGGTCAATTCTTTAAATAGATATTTTTCTCCTCGTTAAATTAATATATAATTCTTGTATTTCTTCGTCTACTCCAAAAGTTCTTAATTATTAAGCATATTAACTTAAAAGTTTATATTCTTACCATTTAAACTTCGTTATTCTCTAATGAATTGTGAAATTTCACAACATTCATTGATAATAGTTTTTGTGAGGTTGACAAGATACCAAAATGATGTACAGACAGCTTTTGATTTACACAAGCTCAACATATGTGTGCATGCATCCAACTCAGAAGATATACATATGTGTAAATAAAATATCTTGAGCCAGAACTAGAATATTATGTGACCAAAGAAATCTCCTTCCTTCCCTCTCTCCTCTTGAGATTCCACTCTACCTGTCTCTTCAACATATTACTGCCTAGAAATGCTCCTAACTACATTTTTATTCTCTTCTAACCCAAGAAATAAATCAAATCAGATTCAGAATGGGGTCTGGATACCACAGTATTTTCTGCCAAGAGGTACTGGAAGAAGAATTGTAAATCTTCACTGCTATAAGCTGTACCTTTCCCAATAGTAATACTCTCCTGCCCTTAAAGAGCATCTCTACTCCTGATCCCACCTATCATCAGTCCTTTTTAATTTCCATTACAAAATAAGGTCACAAGTATTCCTGACTGCCTTATATGAAGGCATATTTGAATTTTTCCATAGAAAAATTAGTTCAGTGCTGTTGTGGCAACCAGAGATGAATGAGTCATTAGAGGGTTGGCATTGTAGACCCAAACACCTGCAAGTGTTTCCACAGGAAATCACATCCAGAATTCCAAACAAAGGACATGAAACACTAAGAGATACCTTAAATCCTTTATAAATAACATAAAATCAAAGAAGAAAAAGCTCCTTAAAAAATTCAACCTTTTTGAATGAGTAATATTGCCATAGTGCCTCATCTAGAAGTATTTTCAGAATTCCCCATTTTATATAAAGCAGCAAACTTCCCCTTGAAATTAATTATGGGTCCAAAAGAAGAATAAGATCTTCCTTTGTGATCCAATAAATGAATCTGCTCTGAACTTAGCTGTTCTTATCATCTTTACTTTTCCCACTATCTTAGTCCATTCAGGCCGCTATAACAAAATATCTTAGACTGGGTAACTTTTAAATAACAGAAAATTATTTCTCACAGTTCTGGAGTCTGGGAAGTCTAACATCTAAGATCCAGGTGCCACCAGGTTTGATGTCTGCTGAGGGCCTGTTCTCTTCTCCAAAGATGGAACTTTCCATGGGTCCTCACATGGTAGGAGGGGCAAACAGGCTCCTTTAAGCCCCTTTATAAGGTTACTAATCACATTCATGAGACCTTTAGCCTCGTGACCTAATAAACTTCCAAAGGCCCCACCTTTTCTACCATCACCTTGGGGGTTATGTCTTAACACATGAATTTGGGGGGGCACACATACATTCAGACCATATCACTTACGTACCTAATGGTGCATTTTTTTTTTTCTGTTAGTATTTCTGCTTCAAACATGAACATTCTGCTAACAAGCTAGCTGATGGTGGAACCACTCTCCTCTTGTCTCTATCCCCAATGTAACAAAATTTAGTTACTCTCCACGTTTCTAAGGGTGAATATTACCTGGATATTCTCACTTGTCTATCATTCACCAGGAGGTCAGCTATGTCAGATGTAAGCCATGCTTGAAACTGCCCTAGAGCAAAGAGCTTGTGAGATCCACGATCTCATCACATATTTGGGAGGAATGTTAGAAGTTCTCAAGGTTTACACCAGAGTGAATAGACATTTCTAGGGGTTGAAAATTCTAGAACTGAGAACAATTTTTTTTTAATTTTTGTTTCTTATCAAAGTGATACATGTACATAGTTCAAGAGTAAGCTACTTCTATGACTTGTTAATACAAACAGGAATCTCAAGACACCCCCATTTTCCATTTCTCCTTCCATAAAGTAATCACGTTCAACTCTTAGCTGTCTTGGTATTTACCCCAAAAACATGATCATATTGCTATTTCTAGATTTCTTTTCAGTTTTAGGTGTTATGTATTAACTATAGAAGGTAAGAGTTTGGTTCTTTTTGCTCTCCAAGTAAATGTTCACTCCCCATACCCCATTCCTTCCTAGTATAGAGTTAAATCAAAATTTTGATTATTCAGTATTTTAATTATCAAATCTATGTATATAATTCAAAAATGAACCATAATATAAATTATGATTAAAATTCTTCCCTGCTCAATATCCTACTTACCCTGGAGCTAACAATTGTTTCTGGTTTTCTCCTATTTGCTTAACTTTGTATGTAATTATCCCTAAGTTAGCTTCAAGTTCTTCCCTATGTCACTAAATACCCTCTCATTTCTTTACCTTAACTATTCTATCAACTCTGTGTTTTTGAAGACATCTCTCTCTCTGAAATTATAACCTGATTTACACTCCAGTGATTCCCCTTTATGTCTGACAATTCTCATTCAAAGATTTCCTTTCACCATCAAACAAAGAGAGCTTGCTTGTCTCCTGAGTTGGATCTCCCGTTTCCTTGATCCAATCTCTCCCTTTTTCTTGGTTCACTAACTTGTTTTAATAAAGTGTATCCTCAGTAGCTTCCCAAGGAAGGGTACATGGGAGTAAACGTTTTGAGACTTTCCTTGGATTTTATTGACTATTTGGCTGAGTATAGATTTCTAGGTTGTAAATTATTTTCCCTTAGAATGTAGAAGATATTGCTCCATTGTTTTATAGTTTTCAATATTACTTTTATGAACTCTGAAGCTGATCTAATTTCTTTTCCTTTTTATGTAACTTGGTTTTCCCCTCCCCTGGAAGCTTATGGGATCTTCTCTTTATCCCCAGTACTCTGAAATATTATGATGAGCCTTGGTAGTAGATCACATTTTAATGACTTTGCAGCATCCTTTCATTCCAGAAAATCACATCTTTCTGTTTTGGAGAATAATCTTGAATTATTTTTGCTAATGAATTCCTCCCCTTCACTTCTCTGGAATGTCTTTCTGAAACTCCTGGACTTTGAGCTGGTCTTCTGATTTTCTTATTTTTTCGTAGTTTCCATTCTGTTTTTTGTTTTATTTTGCTTTGAGTTCTGGTTTTGCAGTACTCACAGGAAAAAAATTCCTTTAATTTTATCTCTCAAGTCTTTTTTTTTTTTTTGAGTATTTTATTTCTTTTTCTACTTTATTTAAATTTCCAAGGTTTTTTTGAATATTCATTTTGAAGCATCCTGTTCTTTATATTATTTTTTTCTTCTGTTTCTGGAGATATTAATGAGAGTTTTTGAAAAGTATTCTTTCCACCAAATTGGATTTTTCTTTTTTAGTTGTTATATCTCATTTAGAAATTTCATCAGCTATCTAGTAATTCTTGGTTGTCTTCTCATATTTAGGAAAGGGAGCTAAAAAGTTGATGGAAGCTATAAGTCCAAGGGCACAGCTTTTGTACCAAGAGTTTCACAGTCAACAGAACTGGGTGGGCTGTTCGTCTGGAACCTTCAATGTCAGTTTCTTTAGATGTTTTCCTCTTGGACTGGTCAGATTCCATAGAGTATTCAATCTCCTGCCCAGAAGGAAAAGTCTGCCTACTATTGTTTCTCAAGCCCATGAGGGAAATAGGCTAGGAGCCTCAGCATTCATTGCGCACATATTCTCTGAGCACCTTATTTTCAGTATAAGCTATTCTCAATTTTGCCAGGCATCCCCAGTCCAGAGACCCTCTGTTTTACTCGACCCAGGAATAAACTTCCAGTTCTATGTCTGGACAGAGAAGGGCAGTGCATAGGATCATAGAGCAGGTGAGGGGGAATCTAGGCATCTAATGCTTCTAAATCAGATTGCAAACAGTTCTTATTTACCTTCACCCTTTCATTCCCACTTCCAAGAGTAGTCAGTGCTGATAATTCCTGAGCCTTTTGCAACATCAGCTGAGTTGATTCTTGACTTTACTCATTCCCAGTTGAAGATTTGGTATTCTCAGGTAATTTACTACTTTTCAATCTGATTCAAGTGTTCAAAATTTTATTGTTGTCATTTCCCTATTCTTGTTTGTTAAAGATTTGTGGCTTTTAAAAAATTCCTTTATTTAGATTTGGTTGAGTATCAGGAGTAAATAAAATTAGATTTATGCCATCTTAATCTGGAATTTAACCTAGGGTTTAAGAATGGATGCTCACTTGCTCCACAGCTGGAAAATCTATAGACCTGTCTACTAGTGAGAGGTGACAGCGTGCTGGCAGTCCTCACAGCCCTCGCTCGCTCTCAGCGCCTCCTCTGCCTGGGCTCCCACTTTGGCGGCACTTGAGGAGCCCTTCAGCCCACCGCTGCACTGTGGGAGCCCCTTTCTGGGCTGGCCAAGGCCAGAGCCAGCTCCCTCAGCTTGCAAGGAGGTGTGGAGGGAGAGGCGCGAGCGGGAACCAGGGCTGCGCGCGGCACTTGCGGGCCAGCTGGAGTTCCGGGTGGGCGTGGGCTTGGCGGGCCCCGCACTCGGAGCAGCCGGCCGGCCCTGCCGGCCCCGGGCAATGAGGGGCTTACCACCCGGGCCAGCGGCTGCGGAGGGTGTACTGGGTCCCCCAGCAGTGCCAGCCCACCGGCACTGCGCTCGATTTCTCACCGGGCCTTAGCTGCCTTCCCGCAGGGCAGGGCTCTGGACCTGCAGCCCGCCATGCCTAAGCCTCCCACACCCTCAGTGAGCTCCTGTGAGGCCCAAGCCTCCCTGAGGAGCGCCACTCTCTGCTCCACGGCACCCAGTCCCATCAACCACCCAAGGGCTGAGGAGTGCCGTCGCAAGGCGCGGGACTGGCAGGCAGCTCCACCTGCAGCCCCAGAGCGGGATCCACTGGGTGAAGCCAGCTGGGCTCCTGAGTCTGGTGGGGACGTGGAGAACCTTTATGTCTAGCTCAGGAATTGTAAATACACCAATCAGCACCCCATGTCTAGCTCACGGTTTGTGAATGCACCAATTGACACTCTGTATGTGGCTACTCTGGTGGGGCCTTGGAGAACCTTTGTGTCCACACTCTGTATCTAGCTCCTTTGGTGGGGCCTTGGAGAACCTTTATGTCTAGCTTAGGGATTGTAAATACACCAGTGGGTGCTCTGTATCTAGCTCAAGTTTTGTAAACACACCAATCAGCACCCTGTGTCTAGCTCAGGGTTTGTGAATGCACCAATGGACACTCTGTATCTAGCTACTCTGGCGGGGCCTTGGAGAACCTTTGTGTGGACACTCTATGTCTAGCTAATCTAGTGGGGACGTGGAGAACCTTTGTATCTAGCTCAGGGATTGTAAACGCACCAATCAGCGCCCTGTCAAAACAGACCTCTTGGCTCTACCAATCAGCAGGACGTGGGTGGGGCCACATAAGAGAATAAACGCAGGTTGCCGGAGCCAGCAGTGGCAACCCCCTGGGGTCCCCTTCCACAGCGTGGAAGCTTTGTTCTTTTGCTCTTTGCAATAAATCTTGCTACTGCTCACTCTTTGGGTCCACGCTGCTTTTATGAGCTGTAACACTCACCGCGAAGGTCTGCAGCTTCACTCCTGAGCCAGCGAGACCACGAACCCACCAGAAGGAAGAAACTCCGAACACATCTGAACATCAGAAGGGACAAACTCCAGACGCGCCACCTTAAGAGCTGTAACACTCACCGCCAGGGTCCGCGGCTTCATTCTTGAAGTCAGTGAGACCAAGAACCCACCAATTCCAGACACAGTAGTGCTAATTTGTTCAACCTTATTTAGGTATAATTGAAGTACTTGAAAATGTATGTATTTAAGGCATGCAACCTGACATGTATGCAAATGTCATCATGATAAAAACAGCAAACATGTCCATCACTCTTAAAAGTTTCTTTGTGCCTATTTATAAGCCATGCATTCCCGCAGCTCTTCCCGAGCAATCACTCATCCTCTTTCTATCCCTATACATAAATTTATATTTAACAATATTGGTTTTACCTGGTTTTGTTTACTCAGCATAATTATTTTGATACTTGTACATGTTGTTCCACATATCAACAGCTCATTTCTTTTTATTGCTGAGTAGTATTCCATTGCATGGATATATCACAAGTTCTTTATTCATACATCCACTGATGGACATTTGGGTTGTTTGCAGCTTGGGGATATTATAAGTAAAACTCTATAAATGTGTATATTATCTTTAGGTCAACATATGTTTTTTTTCCGTTGAGTAAATGCCTAGAAGTGGAATGACTGGGCCATAGGGTATGTATAAAACTTTTAAAGAAACTTCCAAAAGTGTTTTCCAATGTGGTTGTACAATTTTACAATCAAACTAGTAGTTTATGAAAGTTCTATTTCCTCCAGATCCTTGCCAACATTTGGAATGGTCATTTTTTACCAATTGTAGCCATTTTAATATGTATGTGTATAAAGGTATTTTATTGTGATCATAATTAATATTTCCCTAGTGACTTTTTAATGTGCTTATTTGCCATCCATGTATCTTTTCTGGAGAAGTCTATTCATACCTTTTGCCTATTTTTATTTAGTGTTTGTCTTATTAATGAGTCATGAATGAATTTTTGCATATGCTAGATATAAGTTACTTTCTTCATATATGTGTTGTGAATCATTTCTCCCAGTCTGTGGCTTGATTTTATATCTTATTAGTGGTGTCTTTCAAAAATCAAATGTTTTTTATTTTGATGAAATCCAGTTTGTCAGTTGTTTTCTTTAGGTTTCATGCATTTTTTTCTTCCAAAATATTTCCCCTATCTATAGTTTGCAAAGATATTTTTCTATATTTTCTTCTAGAAGTTTTACAGATTTTGCATTTAAGTCTATGATTCATTTTAATTTAATTTTTGAGTGTAGGGTGATGTAAAGATACATGTTAATTTTGTTTCCACACAAGTATTTAGTTGACCTTGGACCTTTTTTTGAAGACTTTTATTTCTCCCATTATATTGCCTTAGCACTTGTGTCAAAAATTCATTGACCAAGTACCTGTGGCTCTATTTCTGGACTCTGTTCTGATCTAAACTATATGTGTGTGCTTTCACCAAAACCATACTGTCTTTGTTACAGTAGCTTTGTTGTAAGTATTAAAATCGAGTAAGGTAAGTCTCACCATTCCATTCTTATTTTTAAAAATCTCCTTGGTGTGTCTCTGCCAGGCTTTGGTATCAGGATGATGGTGGCCTCATAAAATGAGCTAGGGAGGATTCCCTCTTTTTCTATTGATTGGAATAGTTTCAGAAGGAATGGTACCAGCTCCTCCTTGTACCTCTGGTAGAATTCGGCTGTGAATCCATCTGGACCTGGACTTTTTTTGGTTGGTAAGCTATTGATTATTGCCACAATTTCAGCTCCTGTTATTGGTCTATTCAGAGATTCAACTTCTTCCTGGTTTAGTCTTGGGAGGCTGTATGTGTCGAGGAATTTATCCATTTCTTCTAGATTTTCTAGTTTATTTGCATAGAGGTGTTTGTAATATTCTCTGATGGTAGTTTGTATTTCTGTGGGATCGGTGGTGATATCCCCTTTATCATTTTTTATTGCATCTATTTGATTCTTCTCTCTTTTCTTCTTTATTAGTCTTGCTAGCGGTCTATCAATTTTGTTGATCCTTTCAAAAAACCAGCTCCTGGATTCATTTATTTTTTGAAGGGTTTTTTGTGTCTCTATTTCCTTCAGTTCTGCTCTGATTTTAGTTATTTCTTGCCTTCTGCTAGCTTTTGAATGTGTTTGCTCTTGCTTTTCTAGTTCTTTTAATTGTGATGTTAGGGTGTCAATTTTGGATCTTTCCTGCTTTCTCTTGTGGGCATTTAGTGCTATAAATTTTTAAAAAAGAGAATTTTAGACCAATATCCTTGATGAACATTGATGCAAAAATCCTCAATAAAATACTGGCAAACAGAATCCAGCAGCACATCAAAAAGCTTATCCACCATGATCAAGTGGGCTTCATCCCTGGGATGCAAGGCTGGTTCAATATACGCAAATCAATAAATGTAATCCAGCATATAAACAGAACCAAAGACAAAAACCACATGATTATCTCAATAGATGCAGAAAAGGCCTTTGACAAAATTCAACAACCCTTCATGCTAAAAACTCTCAATAAATTAGGAATTGATGGGACGTATCTCAAAATAATAAGAGCTATTTATGACAAACCCACAGCCAATATCATACTGAATGGGCAAAAACTGGAAGTATTCCCTTTGAAAACTGGCACAAGACAGGGATGCCCTCTCTCACCACTTCTATTCAACATAGTGTTGGAAGTTCTGGCCAGGGCAATTAGGCAGGAGAAGGAAATCAAGGGTATTCAATTAGGAAAAGAGGAAGTCAAATTGTCCCTGTTTGCAGATGACATGATAGTATATCTAGAAAACCCCATTGTCTCAGCCCAAAATCTCCTTAAGCTGATAAGCAACTTCAGCAAAGTCTCAGGATACAAAATCAATGTGTAAAAATCACAAGCATTCTTATACATCAATAACAGACAAATAGAGAGCCAAATCATGAGTGAACTCCCATTCACAATTGCTTCAAAGAGAATAAAATACCTAGGAATCCAACTTACAAGGGATGTGAAAGACCTCTTCAAGGAGAACTACAAACCACTGCTCAAGGAAATAAAAGAGGACACAAACAAATGGAAGAACATTCCATGCTCATGGGTAGGAAGAATCAATATCATGAAAATGGCCATCCTTCCCAAGGTAATTTACAGATTCAATGCCATCCCCATCAAGCTACCAATGACTTTCTTCACAGAATTGGAAAAAACTACTTTAAAGTTCATATGGAACCAAAAAAGAGCCCGCATCGCCAAGTCAATCCTAAGCCAAAAGAACAAAGCTGGAGGCATCACAATACCTGACTTCAAACTATACTACAAGGCTACAGTAACCAAAACAGCATGGTACTGGTACCAAAACAGAGATATAGATCAATGGAACAGAACAGAGCCGTCAGAAATAATGCCACATATCTACAACTATCTGATCTTTGACAAACCTGACAAAAACAAGCAATGGGGAAAGGATTCCCTATTTAATAAATGGTGCTGGGAAAACTGGCTAGCCATATGTAGAAAGCTGAAACTGGATCCCTTCCTTACACCTTATACAAAAATCAATTCAAGATGGATTAAAGACTTAAATGTTAGACCTAAAACCAGAAAAACCCTAGAAGAAAACCTAGGCATTACCATTCAGGACATAGGCATGGGCAAGGACTTCATGTCTAAAACACCAAAAGCAATGGCAACAAAAGCCAAAATTGACAAATGGGATCTAATTAAACTAAAGAGCTTCTGCACAGCAAAAGAAACTACCATCAGAGTGAACAGGCAACCTACAAAATGGGAGAAAATTTTTGCAACCTACTCATCTGACAAAGGGCTAATATCCAGAATCTACAATGAACTCCAACAAATTTACAAGAAAAAAACAAACAACCCCATCAAAAAGTGGGCGAAGGACATGAACAGACACTTCTCAAAAGAAGACATTTATGCAGCCAAAAAACACATGAAAAAATGCTCACCGTCACTGGCCATCAGAGAAATGCAAATCAAAACCACAATGAGATACCATCTCACACCAGTTAGAATGGCCATCATTAAAAAGTCAGGAAACAACAGGTGCTGGAGAGGATGTGGAGAAATAGGAACACTTTTACACTGTTGGTGGGACTGTAAACTAGTTCAACCCTTGTGGAAGTCAGTGTGGCGATTCCTCAGGGATCTAGAACTAGAAATTCCATTCGACCCAGCCATCCCATTACTGGGTATATACCCAAAGGACTATAAATCATGCTGCTATAAAGACACATGCACACGTATGTTTATTGCCGCATTATTCACAATAGCAAAGACTTGGAACCAACCCAAATGTCCAACAATGATAGACTGGATTAAGAAAATGTGGCACATATACACCATGGAATACTATGCAGCCATAAAAAATGATGAGTTCACGTCCTTTGTAGGGACATGGATGAAATTGGAAATCATCATTCTCAGTAAACTATCGCAAGAACAAAAAACCAAACACCGCATATTCTCACTCATAGGTGGGAATTGAACAATGAGAACACATGGACACAGGAAGGGGAACATCACACTCTGGGGACTGTTGTGGGGTGGGGGGAGGGGGGAGGGATAGCATTGGGAGATATACCTAATGCTAGATGACGAGTTGGTGGGTGCAGCACACCAGCATGGCACATGTGTACATATGTAACTTACCTGCACATTGCGCACATGTACCATAAAACCTAAAGTATAATAATAATAATAATAATAATAATAAAAGAAAAAAAAAAACTCCTTGGTAATGTATTTTCATATAAACTTTATAATCACTTCTCAATTTCTACAAAACTGAGTGCTGAAATTTTTATTCAGATCATACTGACTCTATGACCAACTGGGGGAGAATTGTCATCTTATCAATATTGAGTGTTCTAATCCACAAACTTTTTCTTTGGCCCTCTTTATTTTTCTCTTAGCAGTGCTTTATTGTTTTCAATGTAGTGATCTTGAACTTTTTTGGTTAAATTTATCCATAAATATTTCATATTTTTGGTGCTCCTGTAAATGGGATTTTATATCATCTTTTCACTTGTTGCTGGTGTTACACAAGGAAACAGTTGATTCTTTTATATTAACTCTGTTTCCTGTGCCCTTACTGAATGCATTTGTTAGTTCATGTAGATGATTTGGAGACTTGCATATTTCCTTTGGGAACAGTCTATAGCAGGGAACACTTTTACTTCTTCTTTTGTAATCTTTATAATTTTTGTTGTGTTGTTGTTATTTATTGTAATGACTAAGACCCTCAGAACAACTATTCATGAATGAAACCACCATTCAACCTACTTTATCCCCATCCTTTCTTATCCCTTTGAAAAGCAGCAGCATTGTTTGGAAGAAAGACCTTGGCTTTGGAACAGATGAACTTGGATTCTAATTCAAGCTCTGCCTCCTATGGTGGCTGTGTGATTCTAGCTGTGTGACCTTTGATCAGGTACTGAAAACCAGGAGCCCTTCCCTCATCGTTAAAATAGAAGTATTATCTGTTTCATAGACAGATACTAGGATTAAATGAAATAAATCACTTAACACATAATGGATAGGAATAACTGCTCATTCCCCCTCCACCTTTATGAATAACCCCTCTCAAAGGCCAAGTCACACACTTAGTGCTGCATACTAGACTTCATTAAAAAATCACTGAAAACAAAAGTTCAGTTTTTAAACATGGCCATTGTTTGAACTCTGCATGTTTTCTTTCAGCTAGTTTCTGTTTTCAGTTTCCTTAGATCTGGTTCTGATCCTAAAATAATTGATAGTCACATGGATACATAGTCAGCTTATGCATTTTTTTAAAATTTGTGCATTTTTGTCAGTTGAAGCTAACAAATATTTTAAGGATATGTATTATGTGCCAATTTAATTAGCCTCAAAAATATTTATAAACATACCTTATTATTTATCCAAAATAATGTTATCTAACTTAGTCACCAACTTTTAATACTGGGCAACTTTTGGCTATTCTCAAAACTGGAATCGATCCTCAAAGAGTCAATATTTGCTTCTCTAGAGTGCATTCTAACAAATATGATAAGCAACATAGTTGGGGAGAAGAACAATGAAAAGTCAGAAGAACTTCCTTCAAAATTTGACATGTTATTACCAACTACATGACCTGAGGAAAGTGATACAACCTTGCTGAACCTGTTTTTCTTGTACCAAATAATTTTGCCGGTATCTGTCTTATTTACTTTCAGAGACGTTATACATTATACATACATGTCCCATGTAACAAAATATAAAAACCCCAGATTAGTCTAGAAATACAAAGTAGAGGGAGAAGAGAATAGACCCTGAGTCTCCCTAGTGAACAAAATGAAAAAATACATAGTGTTAGTGAAAGCATTTAAAAATTTTTAAGTGATATACATTACTGGACTCCTCATGCCTCCAGTAATGATGAGCACACTAGAATCATGGTGTGATACAGAACCCAACCTTTAGTAACCTTATGATTAATTATGGGAGTAGGCAATAAAACAGCTCCAGCCGAACCTGCAAAGGAAAGTTTCTAAAACATTAATAAAGGCTAAGTTTTGCAATTCATTGCAATAGCTTTCAAAATTCCCTTCCAGTTCAACAATCCACTCTCCCACTCCATCCCCTATGAAGCTCCTTAAAAACTCATATGGTTTTTTAGGAGCCCTCTGGGGGCTAAGTCCGAAAATGTTGCTCTCCCACCAGACTTCAGAGTTATCTGGTGGCCTTGTGGGCCCCTAAAGCATGCAGTGCTGGCCAAGGAGCATGTGAAACCCTCCTCTGGGGTCAGAATGCAGAGTTCTTTACTAATTACTATCAGAGTGCCCTCTGTATTATCCTGTATTCATGCTAAAAAAAAAAATTAAAGGAAAGGTAAAGAATTCTAACCATAATCTTTTTTTTTTTTTTTTTTTTTTATTTATTTATTTTTTTTTTTTTTTATTTTTTATTTTTATTTTTCCATTAGCACAAAGCCAAACTATAAAACATGTTAAGAAGTACAGGATACTAAATGTTAGAGAGTGGAATAAATTAAAATAAGACAATATTCTGGAATACGGAAATGAGAGAGGATTGCAGGCCAAACAATGAAGTCACTTTAAGAGATTCCCTGCCATCCTCAAGTCTATTTACCCAATTTTAAGTTCTATTCAATCTCATGAAAACATACAGCACAGTACACGCGTCTACATTTAGTACACAGCTAAACTACATTTCCCAGCCTTCCTTATAGTCAGGTATAGCGCTATGACTGAGTTTCAAGCCAATGGAATGTAAGCAGAAGTTATGTGCATCACTTCCAGGCCTGGCCCGCTGACATCCTTCTGACTGTATGGAAGAAGATAACCCCTGAATACCTTGTGCCGAAGAAGATGGAGTGTCCATCAGTCTCCCACTCCATGGAAGAGGACCACTCTACTGGTCTATCTACCCATCTGATACCATCATGGGAGCAAGAAAGAAGTTTCTACTACATATGAGACTTCATACATTTAGGGAATTAGATTCCTCTAAACCATAGACTCCAAAAGCAGTTCCTGGGAAAAAACTTAGAACATGTGTTGAAAAAATTTCAAGACATGCTGGCATGACTGAAGTTCTTCGGGGGAGGTAGAGTGGTAGTTATGAGTATGAGCTTTGCAATCAGATAGGCCTGAATAAGAGCCTGTGTTCACCATCCTGTAGATATATGGTATTGATCAAGTTTCTGTAAGCGTCAGTTTTTGTTTTTCTTTTCTTTAGACAGTCTTGCTGTCTCCCAAGCTGGAGTGCAGTAACACAATCTCGGCTCACTGCAACCTCTGCCTCCTGGGTTCAAGTGATTCTCCTGTATGTAGCCAGTATATGATGGAAGCAAGTTTCGAGCCAATGCATCTGTCTCTTGGACTGTGCTATTAACTTCCCAAGTAGCTGGGATTATAGGCGCAAACCACTACACCCAACTAATTTTTGTATTTTTAGTAGAAATGGCATTTCACCATGTTGGCCAGGCTGGTCTCAAACTCCTTACCTTAGGTGATCCACCCGCCTCAGCAATCCAAAGTGCTGTGATTATGGGCGTGACACTGCACCCGGCCTCAGCTTTTTTTTCTAAATGTACAATATTGGGATATTACTGCAATAGAATCTATTTCATAATATTGCTCTTTGTCACAGTGCCTGGCTGATACTAAGTGCTCAAGAAAAGTTAGCTTTCAGAACTGAGTATATATCTCCCCAGATAACTTTTAAAAATTAAATTGCCGTAATCTTAGTGCTGTTCCTGAAGTATTTCTGGTTTTCCTTCCAGGAAAAGGGTGGGATTACATTTTCCTTCCCGCTCAGAGTTATATGTACCTACATGATTTATTTTGACCAATGAAATGTGAGTAGAAATGGCATGTTTCATTTCCAGGTAGAAGTTTTAAGAGTCAGCATGCATTTTAAATGCTATATTTTTCTCCACCACAGCAGTGGCAATGTTCCAGCTAGTGGCTGCTCTGTCAGGTTGAGTCCTAAAGTGAGGAAAACACCAGTCAACACGATATACATGTGGCATGGCCAAGAAATAAATCCTTGTTGTTTGAAGCAACTAGAAATTTGGAGTATATTTGTTACTAGCCCACCTGACCTAAACAGGAACAAATATTCATACAGGCAAGTTCATTTGAAAACAAGTTTTGTTATTTTATAGCAGCCTCTAATAATAATGGCTGACGAGTATTGAGCTCTCACCATATTCCAAGAACTTCTATAAGCTTTACATGTGTTAACTCATCCATTTTCACAATAACTCAGTGAGATAACCTGCAGTATCTTTATCCCCGCTTCATAGGGACAGAAAGATTAAGTAACTTGCCCAAGGCTACATAGCCAGTATATGATAGAAGCAAGTTTCAAGCCAATGCATCTGTCTCTTGGACTGTGCTATTAACTTTCATTACATTACCTACCGTAGTGGATGCTATAGCGTACCTGCTAGATCCCAGCTTCAGGACTGAGGCTGAAGCTCTCATTTCCTTTTTTTTTTTTTGAGATGGAGTTTCGCTCTTGGGGACTGAGGCTCTCATTTCATCGGCTATCAGAAACATTGGTTGCCAGTGGTTCAGAGCTTAATCTCTCCTTGGGAATCCCCCTCAGGCAAAAAGAGCTGCCTCACCCAAAGTTAGGACTCCTTCCTGTGGGATTGGTAGGGATTCCGTTGCAACTGCATCACAGTTCAACTTCTCCCTCTGCCCATCCCTGCTTTCCTCACTCAAGTTCTCAAAAGTATTCCTCAATAAACTTTCCTCATGTAAATCTCAGGGTCTCAGAGTATGTTTCCAAAGAGCCCAGAACAACAATACCTCCCTAGATATTCCTACATGTGTACTGAAACATACACAGACTATATATGAACTCAGTTCGCAATTAATTGACAAATGACAGTCATAGACCATGGAGTTGAGAGAATGTGAAGATCGCTGGGCTGTCTGGAGAAAGTTTGGAATGATAAGCCTCTCACAAGTTAATGGAGATACAGAATCTTCTACTTTCTCAGTTGAATTCAGTGCAGTTCATTTCTCATAAATGTCATCTGTGGTTGTCTAAATCCAGAAAAAAAGTCAAAGAAATAACCACATATTTTGTATATCATAAATGATAGCTGGTCTTTATTATGACATATATTCATTCTTGTAAGTAGAAATGGGAACTCTCCATCTCTTTCATGAAGACGGATATCTCAAGAGACTGGAAGCCATGTATCTTTATTTTACTAAATATCATATATCTCTTTTTTAGTTATACATAAAAAAGCTATTGAAAACTGATGTCTTAAATTGATTTCTCAGAAACGATAAGCAGAACCTAAAATTTAATTCATAACCCATCAGCTCTCTCTTGGACATCTTAGGTAACTTGACACCTACTTCTAATAAAATTTAAAATCACCCAAGTTCTAGTTCTAATGCATTTCTTTTACTGTAATTGAATATTTCTCACAATTTAAACTCTATCCCGATATCAGTTGTCTACATTTTCTCAAAGGAGAAATAGATGTTGTAAAATTTGAAATAAATCAGCAGAATTATAGAGACAGTAACAAAATAGACCAAATATAAAACCAAAGGAATCTAAATGGATCTGCGGAATTTAAAATAAACATTACTATCTACTTTACATTGATATATGCATGTCTTATACATTGTACATTCTGCTTACATATCTTCACCATATATTGATGTAGATTAATGGCCAATGTTATACAGAGTTCAGGAGAAATTAGATGATTATATTTTCTTCTTTATGGTAGTTACTTTTATTCTTTACCTAACCAAAGAAGCTTGAATTCAAAAATGAAAACTTAAAATTGAGTAGCTTATACAGTCCATAGAATTTTAAAAGAGCTTAAGCCAGTACGCAGCTTAAAGGTAACAAAGCCATTTGTTACCATCATTTCAAAATAAATAAGAATTATATTCCTTATTGGCTGCCTTAATTTCACTGAACGTACAGTAAATTATGCTAATGCTTCTGTGGAGACATATTTTTGCATTCATATTACTACCCACTGAACAATTGCTTTATTTTCACAGAATTGCAGATAGGAATAAGAAAATATCCATCTTGTAAGTTATGGTAGTACTTGAGAGACACCCATTGAAGTAACCAGGCAAAGAACAGCCAGAAGAGTGAAAATGTTAAGTTATAGGATATTTTCAGAGAAATATAATCTTTGAAAAAATTGCAAGTGCCTGAGACAATTCAAACCAATGAAATAACTACCACACTAGTGGTTTTTATGAGGTTTGGCTAATGCCTAGAAAAGAATTACCTATAGTTAGCATACCAATCACTTACAGGTAGGCAGTTTCTTCTTCTCCAGCTTAAATGTGTTTAAAAACAATTTGTTTACTGAAAAATCTATAAACCTCTCCACCAGCAATCTTATTTTATATATTAACTTAGACGTATTGAAGCAAAGTTTGTCACTAGTCTTGTTTTGAGGTTTATAAACTCATACTTCAGAAGCAACTTGTTCCACTCCCAGGAGCTGTGCCCTCTACTCGGCTAAACCACAGTTCAGTATCTTTGTGGTATCAATTGCTAGACTTTTCCACCTCTTTTTGGTTATCTGAAAGACATATATTATGATGTTTCATTTAGTTAATGCTGCTATCAATTTTGCATTTAAAATGCCTAAGCATTAATTAAAATGCCCAAGTAAATTAAAACCATGTTTTAATTTAAAACAAGGTTCTAAAAGACTATTTGCCTATAATGTTTCTTCTCATTACATTTTATGTCTTATGAATAATTATTTGAACCAATCCTGACATTGCCCAGGACAGAGGAGTTCAAATGTATTGTGAACTCTTAAGTCAGAGTGAGAATATCCCAAGACTTTCAATCAGGCAAGTTCACCACCAACAAACCCTGAGACAGAATTAAAACCAAAGGAAAGTTTATAATCACGACTATAGAAAGTATTTTCCATTTAAAAGATATCAAACAGAAAAGTACTTTCCGTTTTCAAAAAAGTTACAAAACAGTTTCTTCTCAACATAATTATTAACAGCATGGAAATTTATTACATTTTTTCAAATGATTACAAATATTCAATTAGTATATGGTAAATATGAAAGATTTTTATTGTAGTATGTATTTTGGGATAACAGGGCAATACTCAGATAAGTATATCTTACTTTCTACAAAGAAGTTACTCTGTGTAATCATTAAAGATAATGATATGGCATATTAGTTTAGAATGTAAGATCTGGGGCCAGATTGTCTGAGTTCAAATCTTGACCTCAGCACTTCCAAGCTGTGTAATGTTGGGCCATTTACCTAACTCCCAGTGCCTCAGGGTTCCTCATCCACTAAATGGAAATGACTATAATTACACCCACATCATAGGACTGTTAAGAAGATTAAATGTGTTAACATGTATACAGCAATTACAACAGTGCCTAGCACATGGTAATCACTCAAAAAGCATTAGTTACCCAGTTGCCAGTTAATTTTCCCATGCTGAAGTTGACTTACAAATTCCCCAAATTTTAGTCCTAGTGTAGACACACTCATGCAATCTTTTATGTGTACACATACTGTTTTTTTTTTTAAGTTTCCTACCATTGCAAAATGTATGTATAACATCTGGACACCAAAAAAAAAAAAAGGTGACTTTTTAAAAAGCTTGGTATTGTAAAGAATTGTGATGCACTTAGTATTGGTCTCTTGAATAGCCCAGCCTTTCATACCTAGAGCTTAGAACAGAAGAAATACCACACCGTGTTTCACCCATGGCCTCTGTAGCTGATTATTCTCTCTTTGACAATGGTACCTAGAAGAAGTCTCCAGGGATAATATTGATGCCCTCCATATAAACAAACCAAAACACTTAAGAACGTATACAACCATCTTATGTACCTTTCCTCAGACCCATCATCTATTGTTCATTAATTTATGCCTTTCCTTCTTAAATCATGTTACATTTTTTAATCTCTTGCAGCCTATGAGGAAGACAAACTAAATTGATGTTATTTTCCTTTTATATTTATTCCAAAGACTACACTTTTAATCTTCACTAAGTGCCTTTTTGTTCTAGAATTCCACAGATAAGTAAATTAACATTAAAGTGAGAAGAAGAATCACACACATAACATACGAGTTGAAAGCCATTCTGGATATTTTGTACTTAATTCCTAGAAAACTTTATTAGTCTTATAAAGCCTGTAGTAACGCTTGTTTCTGGAAAAAAAAAAAAAAGTTACAGTTACACTCATGATTCCCCTTATTCAGATCAATGAACTTTTCACCAAGCCAATGAAAATGCTAAGGCTTTTGCAGTTCATTATAATAGAAGCAATCTTTTCTGAGAGTAGTTTATCATTTTATTTGCTATGAATTCTCTATTTGTACATTAATTTACACTAATTAGCTTTATGTTTCTGCACGTGAGAGATGTTGTATAAATAAGTATATGAAATGGCTTCTTATATTTCCTTCCTCAAAATGTGTGATAATTAGATCCATGCATCTAATTTTTTTAATTACCTTCATTTAATATAGGTTCAAGTATTCCTATAAGTGAATCATTTTGGGTAATATTGGGGTTCTAAAGTAATACCTAATCTCTCTCTGTATATATACTTTTATCAGTAGTTGACTAGAGTACTACATATCCTTTCCACTTAAAGGTGTGCTTTTTTATATGATTAATATTCCTTGTTATATAAAATAAGCAGCCCATACTCCACCTTTTTTTAAACATGCAAATCAAGTCAAAAGAGCTTTAAGAAATATTATTTATAAAGAGCATTGTTAAGCACTACAAGGTTTTGTTTTTCTAAATCTTGTCCTGAAGATAGCATGACAAAAGTTAACTTAAATGTATCACATAACCCAGCAATTCTACACCTAGAAATTTACTCAAGAGAAATGAAAATATATATCCATACAAAGACTTTCATGTGATATGAGTCATATTTATGGCAGCATTGTTTTCCTTAAACAAAAAGTTGAAACAATTCAAATGTTCATCAACTGGTGAATTGTTAAACAAAATGTGACACAACCATACAACAGCACATTATTCAGCAGTAAAAAGGAAGTTGCTGATACACGGTACAATAGGAATGAACCTCAGAAGTATTATGCGAGTGAAAAAGCAATATGAAAAAGATCACACACTGTATGATTCCATTTACTTGACAGGTATTATATATGTATATATAGTATATACATTATATACTATATATTATATGTAATTATATTATATATTATATAACCACCTATCACCTCTGAGAATATAATACATTATAATTATATATGTATTATATATAATTATATATGTTATATTACATATTATATATGCAATAATACATATTATAATTACATATAATATATGCGATGCTTATAATTATATATTTATAATATATAATTATGATATATTCTCAGAAGTGAGAAGTAGTGGAGCTATTTCTTGAGATTGGACTGCTATAACTAGTTCTTATCACAATATTAGGGAATAGGGTAGTACTGAGAAATTGTAAACTTGACATCCATGTCATTTCTTCCTCCTGACCAAACACCTACATGTAAATCCCTCAACTCAATATATAAATAACCATATTCATTTGACACAGATACAAAATAATCTAGAAAAAAACTTTTCCAGCACATCCTACCCAACTTACTTTGTACCAGCAAATCACATGACACATCAGTAGTCTGCTCACCAGACCACACTGATGTCTCAGTGGCTGTCCTCTGCTTCCTTCCTTTCTTTCTGACTTCTTTATTTCCTACCAATATTTACTGAACACCTCCAAATTCCAGACACATTTCTAGGTATGTGCAAAATTATTTGCAATCATGAAACTTACAGTTTAGTAAATTCTATGTATTCATTGTTGACTGCTGTGCAACAATGTTACCCCAAAGTTGGCACCTTACAAAAACACATGGTTATTATTTCACAGTTTATATAGGTTAGGAGTCTAGGCACAGCTTAGCTGGCTCTTCTGCAAGGTAACAATCAAGGTATAGGCCAGGGCTTCCTATCTAAGGCTCAATTAGGAAAGGATCTGCTTCCTCACTCCTGTGATTTTTGGCAGCATTCAGTTCCTTGTAGGCTACTGGACTGAGGATCTTGGTTCCTTATTGGCTATTGGCCAAAGGCTGCTCTCAAGTTTCTTGCCATGGGACCCTCTTCATGTGTATCTTATAACATGGTAGCTTGCTTCTTCAAAGCCAGCAAGGGAAAAAGAGAGTCACCTTGCAAGATACAATTGCAATCATATGTGACTAAATCACATTCATGTAATTACATACATACATCCCTTTTGCCATTGGTTAGAAGTGAGCCATGGATCCCACTCACACTAAGGAAAAGTGGCTGCATAAAGGCATAAATACGTGGTAGGTGGAGACCATGAAGGCGCCCTACAATCTGTCTGCCACAGTTCACCCTCTGGCCCACATTGGGAGAGGCTGAGTGTATTTTGCACATGAGAAGAATAGCATGAGGTAAAACAAGAATCATTCTTCTCATGTGCAAAATACACCCATCCTCTCCCAAGGTCCCCTAGAGTCCCATCCTATTATAGCATCTGCACAATATCCAGAATTGTATTATCTAAATCAGGTCCAGGCATTGATGAAGGCTGTTTAAATTGATCTGTCAATCTGTCAAATTAAGAAGACAAGTTATTTGCCCACCCACACACCCAACATATAATGGTTGAACAGGCATAAGAAAACATCTATAGACATACAGACATTCTTGTTCAAAATGGGGGAAATAGAAGGTACAAAGTCGTCACTGGTCCATAGCAATTCTGAAATCCAGCGTGGCAAATGTTAAAAATTTTCTTAACTAGGTTTCTCAGAATAGGATAATTCTTCATGGCTCTCAGCTTTGCCCTCTGAATCATCCTTCGTGTGTGTGTGTGTGTGTGTGTGCATGTGTGTGTGTGTGAGAGAGAGAGAGAGAGAGAGAGTACATGTTTGCAGCTGAGTAATTTTAACAGCCTGCTCCTGCCTGTAAAATTTGAGGGTCCAGAAGCCTCTTTCACATTTTATTCTCTGCTACTTTCAGTTCCAGTTAACATTGCTTTTGCTGTAACAATTTTCTCAAATACTTTGTAGGACTCCTGTGAATTTCACTGAGGTTCAGTTCACTCCATTAGAAAAAAGGACAATACACTGAACTTCTTAGAGATACCATCATTTAATCAAAAAGTTCCATGAGGCACAACTTCAATCTCTTGAAAGGGCATTTTATGTAACTGAAGACTACTCTAGTCCTTTGATTTTTCCGAGGTTTTTAACAAAAGGTTGTACAATCACACCCTCATATTTTTCTTTAGACCTTCATTTGTGGCAGGGACTGGAGTCATTTCTCAAATGTCGTGGGGTTTTTTGTCTCTGGACAGGCCGAGCATTTCCTAAGTCATCCAGCCCTTGTTTGTTTTTGTTTAACAGTTCTGTCAATTTATAGCTCTCCTCTTGCATCTTACCATAAGCAGCAAGAAGAAATTAGGCAGAATATTCAACACTTTCCTCAAAAATCTCCTTAGCTAGATAACTATGTGCATGATACTTACAAATTCTTCTTTCCATATAAATTGTAGGAGACAATTTTGCTAAGCTTTCTGCCACTACAGAGCAAATATTCTGTGTTAATTACCTACCTATTACCACAAACTTAGTACCATAAAAATGCTTTTATTGTCTCACAGGTTCTGTGAGTCAGGAGTGTGAGCACAGCTTAGCTGAGTATTCCGCAAGGCTACAACCAAGGTGTCAGTCTAGTAGTTTCTCTAAAGCTTGAGAGGAGAAAGGTCCACTTCTTTGTCCACGTAACTACTAGGAATATTCAGTATCTTGTGGGTTGCCAGACTGAGGGCCTAAGTTTCTTGCCCTGTGGACTTCTTACAACACAGCACCTTTCCTCTACTACAAAGCCAACAAAAAAGAAAGGCTTCTCACAAGACACGCATTACAATCCTATATAATCACATGCACATAATCACATACATCCTATCACCTTTGCCATATTCTATTGGTTAAGAAACAAATCACAGTTTCCGTCCACACTCAAGGAGAGGAGACTTGGGTGTATTGATGTGCACCAAGAGTTAGAGATCTGCTGGTGCTCTGGACTTGGACTTCCCAGCCTCCAAAACTCAGGAATAAATGTTGTTTAAGCTACCCAGTCTATGGTATTCTGTTACAGAAGCCAGGACTGACTAAGACAGATGCCAATATACTTGTGCTTTCAATAATATATTATTATTCATGGATTAAATAATCTCCTCTAACAACTGAGATACTGCAGATAACATAAGGATGATTTAAATCAACATACCACTGCATTAGAGATGATTTTAGTTGGTATTTTGACTATTAAATGAATTTGCTTCTTAGTGTCCTTTTTTAATGTAAAATACATGAAATACCATGGGATAGATTTTGCTGTAATTTGGTGCATATATATGTATTTTCTTTTTCTTGCAACAACCAGATAGGGAATATGCTATTTCATTGAGATTTTCCAGATGTGGTAACCATTTAAAGAGAGATTTTAAAATTTGTCCAGTTTCACAGAATTGTAAGTGGTGAAGCCTGGATTAAAATCCAGGCATTTCATTTAAAAATCCATGCTCTTAGCCATGACACAGCTACCTCTCTTAATGGAGATTCTGTAAGAATTTATTAATATCTGACCTATGTTAGAGGATAAATATTGTTCCAAATATTCAAATTGTTTTGTATTGTCAATTTAGATTTTAAACAGTAGGTAGATCGGGGACAATGGCAGTAATTTACTTGAATAAGCAGGTAAAACAATAGAAAATATTATGTACTTAAATTGCAGGCATTGAGAAAAGGCCACTCAAATTGAGAATCATAAATGGCAGTCTTAGAGCAGGCTTTATTAAAGAAAAATAACTGAAATGAGTTTATTCTTAGGAAGAGGGTAGACTCTAACCACACAAAAGGAACAGATGCTTATCTAGTTAAGGTTTTTTAACAGCAAAACTTAATTTAGGAAAACTCAAAGAAATAGATAACTAAATCATTACATTAAAAATAGATATTTTAAATAATATTTTCTCAAAACAGAGTTGTATTACTTATCTTTAAGAAAAAATGAAAATATTCTTTAATTTAGGTTGATCTTCCATCAATTACTTCAACAGAAAATCAAAACTAAGAATTAAATTACATGAAGGCAATGGTATTGACTGCCTATATAATCTATCAAATACTACAGCCTGTTTTACCTCATGCTATTGAGCATATATTCCACATTCTGCTGAAATGAGTTACTCTCTTTGTGCCTCAAGTTCTCAGTCTTATTAACAATGAGGTTGTTTCTAAAACCTATAACATGTTCATTATGAATTTTAAACACCTTGTTAGGAAGCCACTTGCTATATTTAAAAAATTCTGCCCATCTGCAGGTAGACACATACCCCCCAAATATGCAAAAAGAAAGAGGAAATAAAGGAAGAGAGAATACAACCAAGCATTTTCTATGTCTCATGAGGGCACTAATGATAATTTTATTAATAAGTTATCACTTCAGAGATACTGAAGGTAACTACAGGAATATTTTTGTGAGGCATCTTATAGCTACCCAAAATGGTAAAACAAGAAAGCCTAATGATTATGAAAGTTATTTAAATCAAATATCCCCAAGTCTTCCACCCTCCTCCCCAGAATTCCCAAGTCCTTTAGGTTTTAGTCCCCATTCCACTTACTATGAGAAGTCTAGTGTTCTAATACTGCTGCAGATTCTCTGAGAAGAACAGAATGGAAACCTGGAAGAGAAGTGAAATCTCCTCTCCCTCCCCCTTTAAGTGGCTGCCCCTGCTTAATCCTTGATTGCTGTTCATGGTTAGCCTTCTGTACTGCTAAGCCCTTTCTTATTTTGCCCACCATGGCCATCATCTTCTCCCTCATTACCCAAATTAAAACAAACACAAAGATATTATATGTAATCAATTTGAAGATTTAATGACAAAGAGGATAATGATCACATAGAATAGTAAACAACTTTGAATATATGTCAGACAGTACTGTTCAAAAAAATTTGCCCCCAGTCCTATCCACAGGAAATCTCTTACTAAACAATTCATTCTTAGGCTTTGCTTTTTCTCTCATGAGAACATTATTCCCCTTTTTCTAATTCCAGTGAAAATCAAAGAAAGAATATATATTTTTAAAAATGTGGTTTTTTTTAAATTGTCAAAAATCAAATACTTAGTAAGGACTCCATCTCCTATCAATTTATTTTCTTGCTGGGCACAGAGGCTCACACCTGTAATCCCAGCACTTTGGGAGGCTGAGATGGGTGGATCACGAAGTCAGGAGATTGAGACCATCCTGGCTAACATGGTGAAATCTTCTCTCTACTAAAAATACAAAAAAATTAGCCAGTCATGGTGGCGGGCGCCTGCAGTCCCAGCTACTCAGGAGGCTGAGGCAGGAGAATGGCATGAACCCGGGAGGCGGAGCTTGCAGTGAGCCAGGATCACGCCACTGCACTCTAGCCTGGGTGACAGAGCAAGACTCCATCTCAAAAAAAAAAAAAATTTTTATTTTCTTTCCTGTTCAAAACAAATATAGGCTGTGTGGATTTTTTTTTTCCCTTTACATTAGGATATAGAAATGTTTGAGAATTCTGGAGCAACTCTCCATACACACATGTATGCCTGTGCACATACACAAAGAAAGTATTCTATAGTGGAAAAAAAAAATATTCCTTTTGGAGGAAAAAGCACAAGATTTGAAAAAAGAAGGACCTGAGTTCAAACCCTCACTTTCACTTTCTAGGTGTATGGCTTTGTTTAAACTCTTAATGTCATTGAACCTCGGGGCTAATAATACCTCCCTTACGTTGATGTTCTGAGGCTAACAAGAGACAATGTATGGTAAGTTACTTTTCTAAAGGATGTGAGCAATAAATAGGGGTTCCTCTTTTTATATTGGACAAAACCATGAAGCCCATAAATGCCTACAATTCCCATCACTGATCTTTCTTCCAGGACTGCAGTGACATATAATTTGATGATATCTAAGGAAGCATCTAAAGCTTTTAGAAGAAAAAGTATTAAATGTGTGGCACATTTGTGTTATTTTCAAAATGATCTTCTGTTCTTCTTTATTTTTTTTCCAAAAAGTTTACTTGATCAAGCTTATATGGTGTGGCTGTGTCCCCACCCAAATCTCATCTTGAATTGTAGTTTCCATAATCCCCATATGTCACGGGAGGGACCAGGTGGAGGTAATTGACTCATAGGGGTGGTTCCCCACATGGCATTCTCATGATAGTGAATAAGTTCTCATGATATCCGATGGTTTTCTAATGGCCTTCCTCCTTGGCTCAGCTCTCATTCTTCTCCTTTCTGCCATCATGTCAAGAAAGACATGTTTGCTTCCCCTTACACCATGATTGTAAGTTTCCTGAGGCCTCTCCAGCCATGCTGAACTGTGATTAAATTAGATCTTTAGCCTTTATAAATTACCATCTCAGTCAGTACTTTATAGCAGTGTGAGAATAGACTAATGCAATAAATTGGTACCAGGAGTGGGGTGCTATAAGTATACCCAAAAATGTGGGAATGACTTTGGAACTGGGTAACAGGCAGAGGTTAGAACAGTTTGGAGGGCTCAGAAGAAGACAGGAAAATGTGGGAAAGTTTGGAACTTCCTAGAGACTTGGAGGGCTCAGAAGACAGAAAGATGTGGGGAAGTTTGGAACTTCCTAGACATGTATTGAATGGCTTTGACCAAAATGCTGATGGTAATAAGGGCAATGAAGTTCATGCTGAGATGGTTTCAGACTGAGATGAGGAATTTGTCAGGAACTGGAGTAACAGTGACTCTTGTTATGCTTTAGCAAAGACACTGGTGGCATTTTGCCCCTGCCCTAGAGATCTGTGGAACTTTGAACTTGAGAGAGATAATTTAGGTTATCTTGTGGAAGAAATTTCTGAGCAGCAAAGCATTCAAGAAGAAGCAGAGCATAAAAGTTTGGAAAATTTGCAGCCTGATGATGCAATAGAAAAGGAAACCCCATCTTCTGGGGAGAAATTCAAGCCTGCTGCAGAAGTTTACATAAGTAACAAGAAGCTAAATATTAATCACCAAGACAATGGAGAATATGTCTCCAGGGCATGTCAGAGACCTTTACGGTGGCTCCTCCCATCACAGGCCTGAAGGCCTAGGAGGAAAAAATGGCTTCCTGATAGCAGGTCCAGGGCCCCACTGCTGTGTACAGCCTAGCGACTTGGTGCCCTGCATCCCAGCCACTCCAGCAGTAACTAAAAGGGGTCAAGGTACAGCTCAGGTTTTGGCTTCAGAGGGTACAAGCCCCAAGCTTTGACAGCTCCCATGTGGTGTTGAGCCTGCGAGTGCACAGAAGTCAGGAATTGAGGTTGGATTTCAGAGGATATATGGAAATGCCTGGATGTCCAGGCAGAAGTTTGCTGCAGGGGTGGAGCCTTCATGAAGAACCTCTGCTAGGGCAGTGTGGAAGAGAAATGTGGAGTCAGAGTCCACACACAGAGTCCACTGGGGCACTGCCTAGTGGAGCTGTGAGAGGAGGGCCACCATCCTCCAAACCCCAGAATGGCACGGCCACTGACAGCTTGGACCATGCACCTGGCAATGCCACAGACACTCAACACCAGCCCATGAAAGCAGCTGGGAAGGGGGCTGTACCCTGCAAAGCCACAGGGGTGGAGCTGCCCAAGGCCACCACCTCTTGCACCAGAGTGCTCTGGATGTGAGACATGGAGTCAAAGGAGATGATTTTGGAAATATAAGATTTAATGACTGTCCTTTTGGGGCCTGCAACCCCTTTGTTTTGACCAACTTCTCCCATTTGGAATGGGTGTATTTACCCAATGGCTGTACCCTCATTGTATCTAGGAAGTAACTAACTTGCATTTGATTTTACAGGTTCATAGGTGGAAGGGACTTACCTTGTCTCAGATGAGACTTTGGACTTGGCTTTTGAGTTATGCTGGAATTTGTTAACACTGGGGGACTATTGGAAAGGCATGATTGTGTTTTGAATTGTGAGGACATGAGATTTGGGAGGGGCCAGGGATGGAATAATATGATTTGTTTTTGCCTCCACCCAAATCTTATCTTTAATTGTGGTTTCCATAATCCCCACATGTCATGGGAGGGACCAGGTGGAGGTAATTTAATCATGGGGGTGTTTTTCCCCACGCTATTCTCATGATAGGAAGCTTTCACAAGATCTGATGGTTTTGTAAGGGGCTTTCCCCTTCGCTTGGCTCTCATTCTTCTCTTTCCTGTCATCATGTGAAGAAGGATGTGTTTTCTTCCCATTCTGCCATAATGGTAAGTTTCCTGAGGCCTCCCTAGCCATGTGTAACTATTAGTCAATTAAACCTTTTTACTTTATAAATTGCCCAGTCTCAGGCAGTCCTTTATAGCAGTATGAGAACAGACTAATAAACAAGTGTATTATAAAATAGTATTTGAAATGTGTTAGTAATCCTAAATTTTGCTTTTGAAAACATTACACCTGATTTCACAGGCTGGATATCAATTTCAAAAAACCTGAAATTCACAAATACACATAAATATGAATATAACCATTTTTGTAATATATGGTCACCAAACTAGAACCTATTTGTAGTGTTCATTTATGCCAAACTACCAAATCCCACAAGTGAAATATGAATTGAGGCATTCTTCTGAAACATCCACAGAAAGGATACTGACACCTCATGGCCTCAAAATCCATGAATGCAGTGAAGCTGAAAAATGCTGTTGGCTTGGTTCTAGGCTGTGCTTTGCCAAGAGAAGCTTTTGTAAAGGTTGCTTTTGTAGACTTTTCAAAGCAGTCACACTTTATCTTGGCCAGAAATTATCTAAATGTCCCCAATGGAATGGTCCAAAACTTCCAGAAAATTCAGTAAATTAAATACAAATCCTAAAAGGTTTGCAGATGTTTCATATCAAACATAAAAAGGTGTGGTTGATAGTAATATTCTTAGTTGCATAAAGAATTCCATTTAAAACTTCAGTGGAAGATTGATTATATAAATTATAATACATGTACATGAGAAATATTCTGCAGCAATTAAAAGAAAAAGTTAAAATTATAAAAGCTAATAGAGAAAAATCTTCAAGATAAGTTAATGAAAAAAAGCAAGTGGAAAACCATGAGTTCCAAAAGATAAATAGACAGATATAGTCAAAATGAGAATTTCATATTTGAGATTTTACCTTCTGCCAGTATTTTAAAATGAAATTAAAATTTGTCATAACCGAATTATTACAGTAACAGATATTGTCGTATCTTAAATTAAATGAGATTTCTCATACTGGAAAGTGAGGATAATGAGAAGTTAGATAATTTGTGAAGACTATTGATTCACTAATACTCAAAACGAATTTGTACATTAACATAAGTTTGGGCTGTCTTAGAAATATAAAAAAGAAAGAACTCTCAAGAGCTTAGATTTAAATAATATAATTCTTATAATTATCATCAAACTACCTAAGGGCAAACTAAAATTTTTGCCCTAATTTACATATTCAATATTTTTCAGAGATGAAAAGCTTCAGTATGTTCATTGATTTTATAATGCAAACAACCTTTGTTTGACACTCTAAAAAAGTTTTAAATGCTCTACTTTTTATTCTGCAAACTGAGGAGAAAGGAATCTTTTCTTACCACTAGAAACAGTGGACAATTATCAATAAAATGTTGCAAGTTCTTTAGAAAAGAGCCACTGATTATCAACATAAAACAATTGTAAGGCAAGATAACTTGGTAGGTGATTACAGAAAGTTTCAAGATTTCTATGTTTATTGTCATTTTAGATCATATACTTCATTCATTTATTCATTCACTAATGTTCAAAAAAAGTGAACAAAACAGAGTACCCGATCTCCAGTGAGAGAGAAAATAGACAGATATCTAAACAAAGCCAAAGTCTGATAAATAGTATCAAAAAATTAAAAAGAGTAAGGGAATTGCTTTATTTCTAGTCAAGAAGGGGCCAGATTTAACCTCCAAGCTGAAATAAAAAGAAACAAAAGAAAACAGACAAAAATATATGTTACAATGGTTTTCAAGACACTGAACATCAGGCAATGAAGGACAGCAATGCGAGAGAAACAAGAAACTGACTAAGTAAGCCATATGATTGTTCCAGAAATATTGCCTCAAAAGAATTTCCGGAACACAGAACAGAGAGGGAGAACCCATGCAAAACCCAGTGGACTCCCTGAGTAGAAGTGGAACTAAAAATCTAAGGATGCTTAAGGTAGCTATATTTTGCAGGAAAGAGTTCTGGGGAAGAAAATGTTGAGCAGAAAGATCCCAGAGGTCTGCAGAAGAGTCTCCCTTGAGTACTGATCAGTACATGCATGTGAGGAAACTATCTGAGTCCAGAGAGCCATTCAAAACAATTAGTGGAAATCTGGCATGTACCCAGTTCTTGGAATATTTCTTCTTGCCACCAGCCTGACTTGAAAATCTCATAATTCAGGGGCATTAAATAGAGTTCACAGAAGGATTTTGCCTCATTGGTCAGAAATAAGTAGCTCTAGACTAAACTGCTGTACTGCTCCTGCATTACACATCTGAAAAGCAAGATGCAAAAAGATCTGTTTCTAAGCAACTTACCTGCATCCCACAACAAAGCTCAAAAATATTGATAGAAATATAAAAATATCTAGCACCCAGTAATATAAAATTACAATGTCAAGCATCCAATCAAAGATGACCAGTCATGCAAAGAGGCAGGAAAATATGAACCATGATGATAAGAAAAATCATTCAAAGTCAGACCCGTACTCACCCAGATGTTAGAATTAACAGACAAAAACATTAAAACAGATAATATCACTGTATCAACTATACTAACAGTCAAAGCTATGGAAGATATAAAAATAATCTCAATAAAATTTCTAGATGAAAATAGTGTCTAAGTTAAAATCAATATTCACTGGGATTCACAACAAATTTGACAGTGCAGAAGAAAAGATTAATGAACTTAAATACATCACAGTAGAAACTATCTAAAATGAAAGACATAGAGAAAGAAATGAATGAAAAGAATAGTATTGTCCTGTGGGACAACTTCAAATAGCTCATATATAGGTAATTGAATTCTCCAAAAAGGTAAAGAAAAAGGGCACGATACAAAAAAAAATGGCTAAAATTTTTCTGAACTTAATGAAAATTATAATTCCACGGATTCAAGAAGCTCAGTGGCTATAAGGACAAAAAACATGAAGAAAACTACACGAAGGCACATCATAATTAAATTTATGAAAACTAATAATAAAGAGAAAATCTTAACACATCAGAATAAAATAGCATGATACATAAATAGGAACAAAGATAATAATAATAGCAAATGTCTTATAGTAAGTAATGCCAGTGAAGTGCTGGTAAAGTAATGAATGAATGAACAACAAATTGCCAACCTAGAATTCTATACACAGAAAAAATAAATTTTAAAAATAAAGACAAAAAATGACTTTTTTAGACATACAAAAGCACAGAAAATTTATCACCAGCAAACCCACAGTACAGATATGTTAAACATATTTAAACATTCCTTAAATTAAAGGAAGTCCTTCAGGCAAAAGGAAAATAATGCCAGATGGAAACATGAATCTATTTTAAAGAAAGAACATTTGAAATGGTAACTTTCTGGGTGAATGTATGAGATATTTTTCTCATTTAAATATATTTCAAAGATAATTAACTGGCCAGGCACAGTGACGCCTGTAATTGCAGCACTTTGGTAGGGCAAAGCAGGCAGATCACTTTAAACCAGGAGTTTGAGACCAGCCTGGCCAACATGGCAAAACCCCATCTCTAATAAAAATATAAAAATTAACCAGGTGTGGTGGTGTATGCCTATAATCCCAGCTACTTGAGAGGCTGAGGCACAAGAATCGCCTGAACCTGGAAGGCCAGGTGTGTAGTGAGCCAAGATCAGGTCACTGCACCCCAGCCTGGGCAACACAGTGAGACTCTGTCTCAAAATTAAAAAAAACAAAAGATAATTTACTATTTAAACAAAAATAATAACAATGAATTATAATACCTGTAACATATGTATAATAAAATACATGACATCAATAATATAAAGAATAAAAGGAAAGAAATAGAAATAATACTATTGTAAGGTTCTTGTACTACACATTAAGTGATATAATACCACTTGAAGGTAGACTGTGATAACTTGAATATGTATAAAATAAACTCTAAAGCAACCACTAAAACAATAAAACAAAAAGTAAGAGCTAGTAGACTTGCAAAGAAAACGAAATAAAATCATAAGAAATGTTAAATTAATCCCAAAGAAGACAGGAAATTTGCAAAGGGTAAACAAAGTACAGAGGACCAGAAAACAAATGACAAGAAAAAAGACTGAAACTTAACTGTATCAATAATCACATTAAATGTAAATGGTCTAAACATCCTCAATTAAAATAAATTGGCAACTTTATTTCTAAATGAAAATAGTGTCTAAGTCAAATTGGATTTAAAAACAAGGCACAACTATATGCAGCCCACAGGAAACACATTTTAAATGCTTGTGTGCAGGTTAAAAGTAAAGTGATGGAAAAAATATATACCATTCTAATACAAATCAAAGAAAAACCAGAATGAATATAAGAAAAAGTATATTTTAGAGCAAAGAATTTTATTGACAATAGAGGAAGTCATCACATATTGTTAATGAGTTCAACATACATCAGAAGACATAACAATTCTAAAGTGTTTGCATGTAATAACACAACTTCAAAGTACATAAGGAAAAAACTGATAGAATTATAAGGAGCAGACAAATCCATAATTACAGTTGGATGTTTCAGTTTCCTTCTCTCAAAAGTGGGTTGAAAAGTAGCTGGAATATCAGTGAAGACATAAAAGTTTTCGACAACATTGACCTACATTAACTAGCTTGCCCAAGATGAAATTGATAAAACACTCCACACAAGAACAGCAGAATGTACATTCTTCTCAAGTGTATATGGAATATTTACCAAAATAAAACAGAGTCTTGGTGATAAAACAAATCCCCATAAGATGAAAAGAATTTAAGTTATACAAAAGTTTTCTGACCACAATAGAATTAAATTAGAAATAAATAAGGGAAAAACCTTTGGAAAATCCTGAAATATTTAGAGACTAAATAACAATTTCTAAATAACCCATAGATTAAAGAAGAAATTTAAAAATTAGAAATCATTTTCATGAAATAAAAATACAGACATAAAACATCAAAATTTGTAGATGCCACTAACACAACAACTAGTGGAGAAACTGTAGCACTAAACATCCATAATAGAAAATAAGAAATGGTTCAAATCTTAAAGTTTCCACTTTAGGAAACTAGCAAACAAAGAGAAAATTAAGTAAAAAGTAAGTAGGAAATAAGAGCAGAAATCAATTAAATTTTAAAAATCGTGAAACCAAAAATGATTCTATGAGAAAATCAATAACATTAATAAAACTGTAGTCAAATTCATCAAGAAAAGAGAAGATATAAATCACCAATATCAGTAATGAGAGATGTGCTATTAACAGAGATTCTACATATATGAAAAAAGAATAAGGAAGGACACAACTTCATGCCAAGAAATTTGACAACATTGATGACATGGCCCAGTTCCTCAATAGACACCAACTACAAAACTCACTCAAAAAAGATAAATATGTTCATTGTGGCACTATGCACAATAGCAAAGACTTGGAACCAACCCAAATGTTCATTAATGATAGACTGGATTAAGAAAATGTGGCACATATATACCATGGAATACTCTGCAGCCATAAAAAACGATGAGTTCATGTCCTTTGTAGGGATGTGGATGAAGATGGAAACCATCATTCTCAGCAAACTATCTCAAGGTCAAAAAACCAAACACCACATGTTCTCACTCACAGGTGGGAATTGAACAATGAGAACACTTTGACAAAGGAAGGGGAACATCACACACCGGGGCCTGTCGTGGGGTGGGGGGAGGGGGGAGGGATAGCATTAGGAGATATACCTAATGTAAATGACAAGTTAATGTGTGCAGCACACCAACATGGCACATGTATACATATGTAACAAACCTGCACAATGTGCACATGTACCCTAGAACTTAAAGTATAATAATAAAAAAAGATAAATAACTCACATAGCCCTAAATTGGTCTGATGACACAATATTGTAAAGAAATCTATCCCCCTCAAGTTGATCTATACATTTACTGCAATCCTAATAAAAATTCCACTAGTTTGTTTAAAAAAAAAAAGACTAGCTCTAAAATTCATTTGGAAATACAAAAATCCTGGACTAGTCAACATAACTTTGAAAAGGAAGAATAAAGTGGAAATGCTAACCCTGCCTGATTTTTATTTCAAGACATATTATAATGCTATGATCAGGGCTGGCTTCATGGGCATGCAGCCTGTGTAGTTGCACAAGGTCCCACTGTCAGAAGAGCTCTGTGCTTGGTTTAATGCTCTTTGTCTCTGTCTTGACATTTTTAACTTTTAACAAAGGAACCCATATTTTTATTTTATACTAGATCCGAAAAATTATGTAGTTGGCCCAGGCTACAGGAATCAAGACAGAGTGGTACTGGTATAAACATAAAGAAATAGGTCAATAGTCTCCAACCATACCACCCTAAATGTACTTGCTCTCATGTGATCTCAGAAGCTAAGCAGAGTCAGGCCTAGCTAATACTTGGATGGGAGAAATAGGTCATTAGATTAACTGCAGTGTCCAGAAATAAATGTACACACATATGGACAACTGATTTTTTTACTAATGTGCAAAAGCAATTCAGTGAGAAAACTATAGTCTTTTTTAACAAATGATGCTGAAAATATCTGATATTAATATGCAAAAAATGAGTTTTAATCCTATCTTACACCATATATAACATTAACACAAATAACAATAGGCTTAAAGTAAAAACTGAAATTATAAAACCTTTAGATCAAAACTTCGGAGGAAACCTTGGTAACCTTGGATCAGGCCAAGTTTTCTTAGCAACAACACAGAAAGCATGATTCATTAAAGGCAATGATAAAGATGTCATCAAAACTAAAACCTTATGTTCTTTGAAAAGAATGAATTAGAAGACAAGCCATGAACTAGAAGAAAATATTTGCAAAGCCTACATTGGATAAAGCATTTGTACTCTGATATATAAAGAATCCCCAAATTTCAATAATATGAAAACACAGCCCAGTTAAACTTTGGCAAAATATTTGAATGAAACTCCTTTAAAGAAAATGTATGCATGTAAAACAAACACATACAAAAGATTCTCAGTGTATCTTTAGGGAAATGCAAGTTATAACCACTATGAATAGCTAAAATTAAAAAGACTGACCATACCAAGTGTTGGTGAGGTGCAGAGAATTTGGAACTTTTATAGTCTACTGGCGGTAATGTAAGGTGGTACAAATGCTCTGAAAAATATTATAAGAGTATCTTGAAAAAGTTAAAAATATACCCACTATATGTTCTAGCCATCCCATTCCCAGGTATTTTCCCAAGAGAAAAGGAAAAGCACTTGTCTATACAAAGACTTGCATGCAGATCTTCATTGCAGCTTTATTCATAATATCAAAAAATTGGGAAAAAACTCAAATATTCATCAAGTTGTGAATGTATAATAACATTACGATGCATCCATACAATGGAATACTACTCTATCATAAAAAGAAATCAGCTATTAATACATACAACATAGATGAATCTCAAAAGCAGTATGAAAAGTTTAAAAAGCTGGCCACAAAAAAAAATGAATATAAAATTCCAGAAAAGGCAAAATTATAGCAATAGAAAACAAATCATTAGTTACCAGGGTCCAAGGTGTGGAGCAATGACATTAATTGATGTGGAACATGAAAGAACTCTTTTTGGATGATAGAAATGTTCTATATCATGAATTTTGTGGTACTTACATGACTATCCACATTTGCCAAAATTCATCAAATTATGCATTTCGAATTGTAAAATTCATTGTATTAATTTTGTTGTATGTAAATTGTAACTTAATGAAGCTTATTTTTTTTAATTACTTATTAGAATGCTTTCCCCAGGATAGGATCCTATTGATTATCCAGAAAAATACAAATAAATTTCTCTTTAATTTCTCTCTATATAATACCTGAAAAGGTTGTCTTCATAATTTTACCTGATCTCTGGTTTGGAAGAGCAAATACAGTACTTATCCATGCACAACATAATACACCAGCTCCAGAATTTCATAGTCTCACCTGGCTTTCTCATTGCATTTTAAGCTGTATAACACAAAACAAATTCAGTATTAATATTCTTTGTTTACTGTCCTTCCACAGATAGCTCCAGGTCATAGGCATGTAGAAAACATCTCTCTGCAAATTTTTACTAATGTCCCCAAAATCTTGACAGGGCTACTGTTCTCCCTTGAAAGAGTCCTTTAGATCCAGAAGATGGTCTGCTACACTGCATACCTTAGAATCTGAATGTTTAGGGCCTCTCAGAGCAAACAGTTTTGTTAGTAAATTTCATGTAACTAGAATCTGTAAATCTCGGGGAAATGTGTTGTTTCGTGTTATCTTAGAGCACCTCCTGGTGTTTAGATACTGAAGGTTTAAATCTTGGATACCCAAGTCCTTATTTTTCTCTAGAGCCAGATAAATTATAATAATTCTTCACAGTAAGAATACAGAAATGATTGAATTTATAAATGTATAAATTATTACAAAGAAATAAACTGAGAGATTCTTGATTTGAATCAGCCTCTTCTTTTTCAAAAGAAATAAAAGCAATGTCTACTTACATGATAGTCCTGACTTTAAAAAACAATGAACACATTGGTTTTTAGCAGCAGTTGATTTTTTTAAAAAAAACACAGTTTGTTTTTAGCCACCCAGCCACCCCAACCCTACATAGAGTGCTTTCCTTCAAAAGAACTGATTATTGAATTAAAAACTAACAAATATTGTCTTGTTGTGATTGCAGTCCCAGAGGGAGATGAGAGCCAGTCTCATTAAAGTCATTGTGTGGCCAGGTGGCAATTTTTCAGGTGTTTGGTCATGTTTTCATTCTTTCCAGCTGGTAAGATGAACCCAAGCACAGCCCCCTCCAGCCTCAGCTCTACCACAGAGTGGGTGAAAAAACAAAAAACACTGGGTCCAAAAAAGGTTAGGATGACAAACAGGGCAGCTGTCCCCATGGGTAATGAACCATTGCCAATCAATGCTAGCCCTGATTGTGCCCTGTAAGCTGGCGTCTGCAGCAGCAGGACCCTTTATCTTAGTCAGGTTCCAAACAGTTATTAGGGATGGAAAAGAGTCAGAACTGCTTTCACCAGAGAAAGCAGGTTACAATTTGTCAGGGGCAAGAAAAAAAAAATGGTTTGCAAGAAAACAGCATGGCTCATACAGCCATGCGTATTTAAGGATGAGGATCTAAATTCAATGCCTTTTGCCTCATGCCTACACACGGACCACTCAGTTTTACCTAAACTTCTGTTAAAGTAATTGAGAAAACTAGGAAACATAAGAGAAAAAAACAAAACAAGGACATATTACATTTTGCTGCATCTCAGTGGCTGAAATAATTTGGAGGCAGGGGAGACTGGGGAGATGAAAGCTAAAATGTCTTAAGATTATCTGTGGATTTCATTTATCCATACTAACCCTCACCCCAATTCCGTAGGTAATCCAGAGTCAACTGGAGTTCATGTCTCCCATATGGTTATGGAACAGCCATGTAAAGAGAGAGGAAAGCTTTTAGAATTGAGTTAAATTTTAAAAGCCTAACATATAACTGATTTCTCACTAATGTCATCTGCCTGTAACTAATAGGTAGCATGTCTTGGTATAAACACCATAAGCTTGAAATTTCAAAATTCATAAATTGTTTAGTTAAAATGATACTTCTATTTAAGTCTTTTTTCAATTTCTGCTATTTGTGTATTATTAAAATACTTTTTAGTCTACTGAAGAAAGTCAGCAGGTGTTTTTTAATTATTCAAACTCCTTTGGAAACAAAATTACTTAATGTAATTACATCTGAGAGTTTTAAAAATACTAAGAAGAGCCATTTACAGTTCTTAGGGAATTTGACATACGTATTTGACATTTTATAAAGAGACAGAATTGATTTCTCATTTTGACTTATTTTCATTTTGTTGTTCAGAAGAATTACAGAACAACAATCAGAAAAAAGATGGCAATGCTTATCTTGGAGATAAAATGTGCTCTTTTCAGCTATGTAAATTTCATTTATGAAAATCCATTTTGTTTTGTTGTAGTTACACCCAAATGCATACATAATGAGCATGATATCTCTGGAAAAATAAATAAGGGAAGAATTTGCTCTTACTCAAGTAAAAGAACATTTTATAACTGAAAACAAAACAAATGTAGTTACTCAACGTAAATATCCAAGCAGGCAAAGACAGAATGCACAACCGCTACTATGAGAGAAAAAAACACTCAGCAATTAACAATATAATTTGCATGTTTTAAAACAATTTTATTTTCTTTTAGAAAGCCAGAATGTTATGAAACTGCTTTTCAATTATCCCCTAATTTTGAATAAATTGGTAATGTTTTGGATGGAAAATGTAAGCGCAGCTGTTCTGACATGAAAATCTCCATAATTTCTTACTTGAGCCAACCAGTAAAGTACCATCAACCTTTCACAACTTCAGAAAAAGCCTCGAGCTAGCATTTATGCCCATCTCACTATATAAAGGCTGCACTTGCCTGGGATTTGACTCTGGGGAAATTATTCTGAAAGGAGCAAGTCAGGAAGGTATAAGCACACAGACTTGTAACACAGCAAAACATTTTCCTTCCTAGTGCAATGAAAGAACAGCTGCACATTTCTCATGGCCCACAGTTATGATCTATGCGTACCAACAAAACGCACAAATTCTGCTTTTTATATTAGTGTTCCTGCAACTGACAACAAAATCTCATTTCAAGCAGCTAAAACAAGGCATAAAGTAGAGCTCTCATGATCCAAACAGCTCTCACAGAGGTAACCATAAACTGTGCTTACAACCACAAGTCTTAAAATAACTTGTAATTAGCATAAAGCCTCTAGGGCTTATCATAAATTGAGCCATTTATTTTGAAAAAATTAACCCCTTTTCTTCTGAGAATTATCTCTAATTAAACAATTGAATTGACTTGCGGTCCTTTGTATGTCTCATTTAAAATTAGGATTTGCTCACCTCCATCATTGCTTTTACAAAGCACTGGTATTTTATTTTTCAGCCAGTTTCTCCTTATGAATATATTTATTCATCAGCTGTTCTGTGTTGGCCAAATAGAGAAACTCCTTTGACTCCTTGTAGGTTATCTTTAAGAAATGATACACATGACTCTCATCTAAAATTCTCATTTTTTTAATGAAGGTGTTTGTACACAGTAATTGCTTGTTAAGAGCTCTACTTGGCACAATATAAATACTATATGAACTTCCAAGTCATGTAAACTTTTGCTGTTATATGAAATACAAAAAGCTGAACTTTCTGAAAGTAGGCAGTCCCATGACACCCCTCCATGCCCCCTCCTGCCATGTTCAGTAACAAAGTAACAGCTAGTAAGTGATGTTAGGTATCCGCTATGGCCAGTAGGAAAGCTTCCTCATTAGGAATTGAATGGAAAACACTTGATTTAATATTTATATGCAAAATAGTTGTTCTATCTTAAAAGTTTGTTAGCTTAAGTAGCTATAATAATCACCCATTATGTTAGTCTCCAAAATCTTGTACTTGCTGTTAGTTTGTTCATGAAATTTTCCTTAAAAATAACAGTTATTGCAAAGATCAATTTTATCTCAGATATTCCCAGAACAATCTCCATCAGTATATTTCAAAGAAGTGAGTTAATTGGGGCTGGCAGAGACTCCTCAATTCTTCAGCCTCACCTTACTCAGAGAAGCACTGATACTCATCAAAACCCTTCCACTTATTGCTGTGTGATGTCTGGTACCTCATTCCGCTTCCTGCACCTTGGATTCCTTAGATGGAGGCTACGTGAGTATTCCTGATCCTCCTAAGAGACAACTGAAGTTTACCTTATAAAATTTTAACAATTGCTCTGATAGTGTTTTAATTCCTAGTTTAGGTCAAAGTGTATGATGTCAATGTTAAAAGGAAAATAATGATTCTCAGGGACGACTTTCCACAGGTGGAAGCCAGCTTTGCATTTTGATGCTTATAGGTAACAGGATCATGAGGAAATATGGAAACTGTTGGATGGTGATAATAAATGTAGGTTTTTCCATAATCTGCACTTTAAGTTGATATAATTGATAGATATATAAACCCATACTGTATTTGTGAAGCCAAAAACACAACAGGAAATACTTATATCATGGTATTTTATTACATCTGTGGATATTTGTCTTTGTTTGCTTTTCCTCATGAGATAGGATTTTAGCTTTTGAATCCAAGTGTTACAGGTTCACTAGCTGGATTTCCTATGTTCTGCAATTTTCTGAGTAACCTCCATTAATCTAGATTCTCAAGAGACTCGAAGGCTATTAGATCCTTTAAATTGAAGACTTGTCCTTTTGTGTGCTTCACAGAGAATACACATTGAATTTCTATCTTATCCACACAGAGAAATGTTGATTTAAAACAATTGTATATGGGGCCGGGTGCAATGGCTCATGCCTGTAATCCCAACACTTCGGGAGGCCAAGGCAGGCAGATCACAAAGTCAGGAGTACAAGACCAGCCTGGCCAACATAGTGAAACGCTGTCTCTACTAAAAATACAAAAATTATCTGGGTGTGGTGGCACGCGCCTCTAATCCCAGCTACTCAGGAGGAGGCTGAGGCTGGAGAATTGCTTGAATCTGGGAGGCAGAGGTTGCAGTGAGCCAAGATCCTGCCACTGCATTCCATTCCAGCCTGGCAACAGAGCGAGACTCCGTCTCAAAAAAAAAAAAAAAAAGAAAAAAGAAAGAAAAGAAAAAAAAAAAGCAGGTGTATATGTAACTTCTTTGGGTTTCTTTAATAACACTTTGTTGTTATTATCAGTTTATCCCTAAAAAGCAGCTTTTAGATATTTTCTTTTCTCAAACTGCCTACTTAAGAGTCATAGCCTCCTTCTATACTATTAGAAAAGAGTAAATTACACAGTGTTAGAAAACACACAGCCATGGACATTGTAAGGTAAATATACCTAGCATTATCTCTGATGAAATGCCCTCTTTTTAAAGTACTTAAATGCAAACTGGCTAAAAATAGAATATTTTAAGAAATGTTTTGAATCTTCATGTATAATCTATACAACTATTCTAAACCTGATCGAGAATGCCAACACATCTTAAAGCAGGTTCCAAAAATAATTAGTCTTGGTTGAGCATGGTGACTCATGCCTATAATCCCAGCACATTGGGAGGCTGAGGCAGGAGGACTGCTTGAGTCTGGGAGTTCGAGACCAGCCTGGACAACATAGTGAGATCTTGTCTCTGCAAAAAAAAATAAAAATATTAGCTGGGTGTGATGGTATATGCCTGTAGTTCCAGCTACTCGGGTGGTTGAGGCAGAAGAATTGCTTGAGCCTGGGAGTTTGAGGCTGCAGTGACCCTGATTGTGCCACTGCACTCAGCTTGGGAAACAGAGTAAGACCCTGTAACAACAATAATAATAATAATTAGTCTTAATCAGTGCAGAAGCCAAGAAGTATTTTGCTACTCCACCCCACCCCACCCCCAATCTAAGTAAAAACCTTATCTTACTTTTAAGTGCAATTTCAAAACAAGAACCTAAGCCACCTCCATTGCCATATTCTCTCCCCAACCCTCCCCTAAGAGAAATTCTGGAAACACACTGTTTTTATTAAGACACCATTTTAATGGTAAAGATAAATTTTCTCATCTTCTCTCTCAAAGTTAATGAGAGCCTGACTAGTACATTGAAAAGAGGACTGGCCTATCATAAGGTAGATTCTTTCCAGGTCTGGATGAACCCCTAACAAGCTTGGGCAAGTCCTTCCACATTTTGGGGGTATCAGTTGTTTCCTTCATTTTAACATAGGGCAAATGGACCAGGTACATAAACTCTAAGAGTCCACACCTGTTGGTGTTTAACCTGAATCATGGTAAACTGTAAAAATACCAATTGAACCTTCTGAATTTGTATATTCACACTAATTATTTAGAATCACTAATACTTTTAGTAGATACTTCTGTTTGATATCATTCAACCCTGATACTAACAAAATATAAAAATATATGGAAAGGGAATAGAAGGTAGGGGAGAATTTAAGTAAAATATTTGATTCTACCAAAGAATAATCTTAAAGATTGCAGAACCAAACGGCTTTGCAATTTTGTGCAGTAACTTCTGACATTTGTCCATAAAATGTATTTGAGATGTTCACTAGACAGACTTGAGAACACCACTGGTAATAACTGTCTAGAGTACAATTTGCAGTTAGCAAATAAGATATACATGTTCTGGTAGAACCTATGCTTACTATAAGGATTTTTCTAACGTGAGCCATGTATTTATAATGTAAAAGAGGGGGTTCTGAATACATCATCTAAGGCTAAAAGAATCATTCATGGTGTTCAGATCCTGGAAGCCTGGGTAAAGAGGATGGAAAATTTCCTAGGTCAAAGTCCATTTCTGTCAATAAGATTCTGCATACCTGGATCATGTGAATCTATCTTCTTGGTGAGTACAGAAAGTGTTTAGATAGGGAGACACGGAATTGTGATGCTTAACAACCATTTCCTAATAGAAATTCTCACCTCTTGATAGGGATATCTTTTATCATTTCAAAAATATGATTTTCTTGAAAATTTCAGAAAAAGGTTTCATATCCTCCCCTGATATAAAACATTTTAACACCTTTGGTGTGCAATTTTCCATAGCTCATTATTTCTGTCCTTCCCTCTTTCTCTTTCTGTAGACGTAAGATATTGTTCTGTTGCCCAGGCTGAAGTGCAGTGGCATGATCACAGCCTACTACAACCTCAAATTCCTGTGTTCAAGCAAGCCTCATGTCTTAGCCACCCAAGCAGCTAAGACTACAGTTGCATGCCACCACACCCAGCTACTTTTTAAAAAATTTTTTGTAGAGACAGGGTCTCACTATGTGGCCCAGGTTAGTCTCAAACTCTTGGCCTCAAGTGATCCTCCCACCTCAACCTCCCAAAGTGCTGAGATTAGAAATATCAGCCACTACATCCAATCCTGTATCCTTCTCTATGAAAATATCACTTCCTTTTACTGATATTATTTTTCTCATTTAGTCACATAATGTTTGCTTTGGATGCTAATCCTTGTTCTGTTGCTAACTTCCATTTGTTCCTCTTAACCTCTCTAGGATATATATTTCTCTTCCTATAAAGTTAAAGCCTTGAATTATGTAATTTTAAAAAATTATTTTAACCTTTCACTATAAAATAAAATAAGTAGAGAAAATCTACATTTTAAAATGTGTAGCTAAATGAATGATTACCACCCTTGTAAGCACAACCCAGTTTAAGAAACGTAACTTTTTCAGCCACTTGAGCAGCTCTTCATAAGCCTTGTTCCAGACACAATCCTCTCCCTCTCCTCAATATTACCAATACTCTGATCTTTATATTACTCACCTAGGTATCTTTATACCTTTATAGACCAAGGGGGCATCCACACACATCATAGATTTTTCTTCCCTTTTATCCCATGTCTATTACTGTAATAATGCTGCATAACAAACTACCACAAAACGAACTACAGTAGTACACAACAGTAAGTTCTAATTATGTCTGGAGTAGTCAGTTGGGAGCACTACTGATCTTAGCAGAGCTCGCTCATATATCTGCATTTATAGTCTTCCAGCTCCTTGATGCTGGCCTCAGCTTAGATGATCTTGATGGCTTGGCTATATTCCTTCTATTTCCCAGTTCCCAGCAGGCTAAAGTGCAGAAATGAAAAAAGCCAAAAAAAAAAAAAAAGCCAACAACAAAAAGCAAATATATAAGACATTCTGCGGCTTAGGTTTGTATTAGCACACTGCCACTTCTACTTCCTCCTAGGAAAAAGCAAGTTACATGGCCATGTACTGTGTCAGAATGGAGGAACACTGCAAAGTAAGATGGCAAAAGACATGAATATAGGGAGCAGTGAAAAAATGGAGCCGTCTTTACCATCTACCATAGTCTTTACTCATGACTACAATTATTCATTCCCACATACATGCTGAGATATATTGTGAGTGGTGACACTCACAAGACTCTCCAAAACATCTCATCCCATAGAGCATCAAGTTTAAAATTCAGCAACTTGTGGTAGACATATATCAGGACTTGATGCAGATTAGGTTTCCTGGAAGGTATATTCTGAGAAAGAAATTAGCATGCACTATAATTATTTGGGAGTACTCTTGAGACAAACACTTGTAGAAAACAATAAAAGAAGGATTAGACAGATGGAGATGTTGATCTGTGGTTCAGTTCCAAGAAAGCCCTAGGTAACCCAAAAGAAATTCTGCAGCTTGCAGTGGCCCCTCATAATTGTGCCAAGTTGGATATAAAGGGCTGGAACTTCATGCCCAACATGAATCAGAGCAGTCCCTGTAAGAATATATCACCTTAGGAAATAAGCCATTGGAAATGCCCAAAGGAGGGATGGCAACTAAGGACTATCTTTCACGAGCACTCCCAGCAGATGAGAAAATAAGTCCGTCATTCCTGAGGGGTATCTAAGCAGAACAACACACTCTCCACCACAAGTATAGATATGGCTCGTCTCGATCTAGAGGCCTATGGATTAAAAGACAAATCATCATATAGTGGTGAAATCAGGTGAAATCAGGCAAAATAGTCACAATAAACACTGCCATTGACACAGGGAAAGAGAGGAGGCACATTGTACTCACTGGTACATAGCAATTCTACAATCCCACTGGACAGCGGGTCTATTTTTAGGATGAATAATATTTTCTGATAATGCCCCAGTTTGGCTTCCTGGGAGTGTCTCCTCAGTCAGTTGTTTTCCACAGCCCTTGGCTCCATGTTCTTGGAATCCTTCTTTTTCCATCACCTTATTTGGCCATTTTTGAAGAGATCATGAAAAAATATACCATTTGAACAACTTTCTCAGCACGCTTCTTGCCTGTAGAAAGTTGAGGTTCCACATGTCTTTCAGCATTTTGAACAGTCCACATTAATGGCAGTTTTACTAGTATAGCAGCATAAAAACTTTCTGGGTTTCCCATGGTCTTTAATCCAGCCCATGTCATTTCCCAAAAGCTGTCAACCCAATTACAAACATCCCCCCATCAATTTAATTACTGCTACAGGTACATTTGGCATGTCAGACTACAGTGGGAAATATTCTTATAATTTCTAGAAGCCAGAATTCTAGGTCATTGAGGAAAATGGCAACTGTCTAAGTTCCTGTCTACAACTAAAAGCAATAAAGAGAAATAATAAGACAAACAAAACTATGCAAATTATGCTCTCAGCATAAGCTGAACATAGAGAATACCCAAACTTCATGATAACTGTAAGTTATCTCCATGCATGGTTTCTCATGGTCTGACCCTGCTGACCTAGAAAAACGTTACAAGGCAAAAAAGACACATCATGCAGAGAGAGAGAGAGAGAAACATAGCAAATAACTTAAAATATACGTAACTATAAACTATTGTGTCAGAGTGTAAAATAAAAGTTCCAACCATATCAATATAAATATAAATGGGCTAAATATAAATATAAATAAATAAAATGGGCTAAACTATTAATAAAAGGAAAGGATTTTCAGTTTGGTACACAGAGCAAGATGTAACTACATGCTACATACAAAAAACACACATAAAACAAGGTGAATCAGAAAATCTAAAATTAAGAGATGAACAAAACATTAAAGTCAATGGAAACAATAAGAAATCAGGAAATGTGATCTGCTATCAGCCAAACTAGAATTCAATCCAAAAAAATCAAATATAACAAAAATGCTAAAAGTCACAACTTAATAGTAAAGAGTTGTAAGATCTAGACAACATGTAAAACAAGGTAGATTTTATAACCATATACCAAACTTTATAGGCATATACCAAACTTACAGCCATATAGTAAATAATATACCTCTTCTCAAGTGCAATAAAACATTTATAAAACATAATCAATTATTAAGTCACAAAGAAAATATCAGTAAGTTTCAAAAACTAGAAATATCACAACAAATAAATACCATAATGCAATAAAAACTAGAAATTGTTAACAGAATTAAAGAGCAAAAAGACTCTTCCATGCAAATTTTAAGAAAAAATGTTTACTGGAAAACATTCTACCTAAAGAGGAAAATACAAACTTACATGACAAAATTTCTGAAAAATAATAATAATGGAAAGAGGTATTGAAATTAGTATTTAGAGGAAAATTCACAGAACTAAATAAACTAAAATATTTCTGATTTAAAAATTTTTAATGAAATTAAGAAATTAAAAACCCAGCTCAAAAAAACAATAAAAAAGGAAAAAGAAAGCACAAAGAAGCATAAAATTAGATAAAAGTAGAAATTAATCAATTAAAAATAGAAAAACAGTAGACTTATTAATCAAATTCCTATACTTTGATTTCTCTTCAGATTTGACAAATCTCTTACCATTGAAATCAAATTCCTGTAAGTTTGAAGAAATTAATAAAATAGGGGAGAAATTATAAAATAAAAAACAGAAGATGACAAGGGGAAACAACCACTGAAACAAAAATTTAAAACATCGTAAGAGACTATTTTGCAGACCTCTATGCAAATAGCTTTGAAAACACAAGAAATGGATAATTTCTTAGGGCAATAAAATAAATCATATTTGACTCAGTTATAGATAGACAACATTTTCCATAGAAGATAAAAAGTAAGTTATTAAGAAACTACATCACCAAAAAAGCACCTTGCCCAGATAACTTTAGAAGAAACTTCTAACAAATCATCAAAGATTTGATATTTCCAATGTTTTATAGAGTGTTGTAGAACACTAAAGATGAAGAAAAAGCTCCTAATTTTTAAGAAGCAAATACTACACTAATACCTAAATCTTAATTTTTAAAAACACAAAAAAAACCTACAGAGCAGTATGTTTATGGATATTGATGTAAAATACCAACTAAAACAATAGCAAACAATCTTATACATTGTGAAATTAATACAACATGACTAAGTGGAATTTCTTTCAGAATGCAAAGTTGGTCCAATATTAGATAACCCATTGGTATTATAATCCACATTATTAAATCTAAGAAAAAAATGTATGTATCTCCATAGATAATGAAAAATCCTCTGATGAAATTCAATACTGATTCCTGGTGAAAACATTCAAAAAAAAAAAAGAAACTTAAAATTTCTTTCTTAGCATGATAAGATAGATAGATAGATATCCTAAGCCAATATCTTACTAAATTGGAAAATGTCAGAACCATTTTCATTAAGATTATAAACAAGATAAGGATGACCACCATCCTTATGACTATACACCATTGTATCAGAGGTATTACCTAATGCAATTAAAGAAGAAGTGGGCTTGATCCCTGGGATGCAAGGCTGGTTCAATATATGCAAATCAATAAATGTAATCCAGCATATAAACAGAACCAAAGACAAAAACCACATGACTATCTCAATAGATGCAGAAAAGGCCTTTGACAAAATTCAACGACCTTCGTGCTAAAAACTCCCAATAAATTAGGTATTGATGGGATGTATCTCAAAATAATAAGAGCTATCTATGACAAACCCACAGCCAATATCATACTGAATGGGCAAAAACTGGAAGCATTCCCTTTGAAAACTGGCACAAGACAGGGATGCCCTCTCTCACCACTCTTATTCAACATAGTGTTGGAAGTTCTGGCCAGGGCAATCAGGCAGGAGAAGGAAATAGGGTATTCAATTAGGAAAAGAGGAAGTCAAATTGTCCCTGTTTACAGATGACATGATTGTATATTTAGAAAACCCCATCATCTCAGCCCAAAATCTCCTTAAGCTGATAAGCAACTTCAGCAAAGTCTCAGGATATAAAATCAATGTGCAAAAATCACAAGCATTCCTATACACCAATAACAGACAAACAGAGAGCCAAATCATGAGTGAACTCCCATTCACAATTGCTTCAAAGAGAATAAAATACCTAGGAATCCAACTTATAAGAGATGTAAAGGACCTCTTCAAGGAGAACTACAAACCACTGCTCAATGAAATAAAAGAGGACACAAACAAATGGAAGAACATTCCATGCTCATGGATAGGAAGAATCAATATCATGAAAATGGCCATACTACCCAAGGTAATTTATAGATTCAATGCCATCCCCATCAAGCTACCAATGACTTTCTTCACAGAATTGGAAAAAACTACTTTCAAGTTCATATGGAACCAAAAAAGGGCCTGCATTGCCAAGACAATCCTAAGCAAAAAGAACAAAGCTGGAGACATCATGCTACCTGACTTCAAACTATACTACAAGGCTACAGTAACCAAAACAGCATGGTACTGGTACCAAAACAGAGATATAGATCAATGGAACAGAACAGAGCCCTCAGAAATAACGCCACATATCTACAACTATCTGATCTTTGACAAACCTGAGAAAAACAAGAAATGGGGAAACAATTTCCTATTTAATAAATGATGCTGGGAAAACTGGATAACCGTATGTAGAAAGCTGAAACTGGATCCTTTCCTTACACCTTATACAAAAATTAATTCAAGATGGATTAAAGACTTAAACATTAGACCTAAAACCAGAAAAACCCTAGAAGAAAACCTAGGCATTACGATTCAGGACATAGGCATGGGCAAGGACTTCATGTCTAAAACACCAAAAGCAATGGCAACAAAAGCCAAAATTGACAAACGGGATCTCATTAGACTAAAGAGCTTCTGCACAGCAAAAGAAACTACCATCAGAGTGAACAGGCAACCTACAAAATGGGAGAAAATTTTTGCAACCTACTCATCTGACAAAGGGCTAATATCCAGAATCTACAATGAATTCAAACACATTTACAAGAAAAAAACAAACAACCCCATCAAAAAGTGGGCGAAGGACATGAACAGACACTTCTCAAAAGAAGACATTTATGCAGCCAAAAAACACATGAAAAAATGCTCACCATCACTGGCCATCAGAGAAATGCAAATCAAAACCACAATGAGATAGCATCTCACACCAGCTAGAATGGCAATCATTAAAAAGTCAGGAAACTACAGGTGCTAGAGAGGATGTGGAGAAATAGGAAGACTTTTACACTGTTTGTGGGACTGTAAACTAGTTCAACCATTGTGGAAGTCAGTGTGGCGATTCCTCAGGGATCTAGAACTAGAAATACCATTTGACCCAGCCATCCCATTACTGGGTATATACCCAAAGGACTATAAGGCATGCTGCTATAAAGACACATGCACACGTATGTTTATTGTGGCACTATTCACAATAGCAAAGACTTGGAACCAACCCAAATGTCCAACAATGATAGACTGGATCAAGAAAATGTGGCACATATACACCACGGAATACTATGCAGCCATAAAAAATGATGAGTTCATGTCCTTTGTAGGGCCATGGATGAAATTGGAAATCATTCTCAGTAAACTATCGCAAGGACAAAAAACCAAACACCACATATTCTCACTCATAGGTGGGAATTGAACAATGAGAACACATGGACACAGGAAGGGGAACATCACACTCTGGGGACTGTTGTGGAGTGGGGGGAGGGGGGGAAGGATAGCTTTAGGAGATATACCTAATGCTAAATGACGAGTCAATGGTTGCAGCACACCAGCATGGCACATGTATACATATGTAACAAACCTGCACATTGTGCACATGTGCCCTAAAACTTAAAGTATAATAATAATAAAATAAAAAAAGAAGAGAAACCAATTAAAGGTATAAGAATTGGTAAAGAAGGAGTAAAATTATTGCTACTCACAATAATATTTGGTTGGTGCAAAAGTAATTGCAGTTTTTCCAATTAAAAGTAACAGTAAAAACCACAGTTACTTTTGCACAAACCTAATAGTATGCCTAAAAATCTTTAGAGAATCAATGATAAAAGCATTACCCATGAAATAATTCAGTGAAGTTGTAGAATATAAAAATAATATGGTGAAATCAGCAACCTAATTTAAAGGCGCAAACCTGTTAAAGATTACAATGGTAGAGAAAACCTCATTTGCGATATCAACAAGGAGAGTAAGTATATAGGAATAAACTTAGCAAATCATGTGTGAAACCTGTATGAAGAACTTTAAAACAAAGAAACTTCCAGGTTCAGCTGCATGTAAAGGGCTTGGATATTCATTTCTGTCTACAGCAAGAAAAATTTTTAAATCAATGACTTTTCTTGGACCCATAAGGAAACTGAAGTTTCAGCAGAAATCAATACCCCCAGATCCAGAGAGACAGGCATTTACAGAGAGGCACAGCTAAGATCTGCTTACCTGAAACTTAAGCTTCTTGAGCCATCATCTGGTAGGAACACTTAAGTAATTATTTTGGTGAATTGCTAGAGACTGAGTGTGAACTAACATGAGCATGAAAACTCCTTGATGGCTGAGGTCTGAGGAAGACCCCTAAATTTTCAGGAGCTTTATCTCTAGGAGCCCCAACAGATAATCATCCCATCATGTCTCTGCAGGGAGAGGGAAAGAGGAATAATTGTAAAGTAATCTTTGAGCCTTCTTTAAAATAAAGGCCTACTATTTAAGAGAAGAGGCATTTTTTGAAGTTATGTTACATGGGGGAAGTTCATTCCACCCATTCCAAGCACTTCTAGCTTTCCTGTCTCACCTCAGAGAAAAAAAATAATCAACAGGAGCCAGGGCTTCAAGGAAATGGACTAGGAAGACTGCATCCAAGAAAGGGAGAAGGGAGCAGAAAGAAAAGAAAAAAAAGCTATACCACTGGGAAGACAGTGTTGATGGTCATAGCCAAAAGATACAGACCATTCCCCCTCACCAAAACACTGAGATGTAATTTTAATATTATATATAGACTGCTCTTCCTCCCCACCTTTTACTACCATACCATCAGAGATCCAGCATAATAATAATTGATTACATACAAAAGAGCTACAAAACACTGACTTTCTCTGAAGAGGAAAATGTAAAAATCCCTCAAGGATGGAGGCAAAAACAAGGACACTGAAGGGTTCTGAAATCTCTGGCAACTATAGCTACAGCAAACATTAAACCCATATTAACATATATTTTCTCACTAAAAACATATCTACCTCAGCCCCTAGTATACAATACAATGCCTAGCTTTCAATACAATGCTATGAGGAATACCAAAAGACAATAAAAACAGTCTGAAAAGACAAACCAATCATCAGAGTCAGACTCAGATGTGACACAAATGTTGGAATTATCAGATGGGGAATTTAAAATAAATATGATTAGTATGTTAAGGGCTCTAACAGAAAAAGATAGACAACATATAAAAATGGGTAATATAAGGAGATAGATGGAAACTCTAAGAAAGACTCAAAAGGAGGTGATAGAAATAAAAAACATAGTAATAGAAGTAAAGGATGCCATTGATGAGGTAATCAGTAGGCTGGACATAACCAAGGAAAAAATCAGTGAGCTTGATGATAAGGCAATAGAAACTTCTCAAACTGAAATGCAAAGAGAAAAAAAAGAAAGAGGGAAATGAACCCAACAAAACAGGATGTCCAAGAACTGTGGGACAATTTCAAAAGGTGTAACATCAGTAGAAGAAAGAAAAAATGAAGCAGAAGAAATATTAGATGTAATAATGGCTGAAAACTTTCCAAAAATAATGACAGAAACTGAAACAGACCCAGAAAGCTCAGAGAACACCAAATAGTATAAGTAACTGATATGGTTTGGCTGTGTCCCCACCCCAATTTCATCTTGAATTCCCACATGATCTGAGAGGGACCTGGTAGGAGGTAACTGAATCATGGAGGCAGGCCTTTCCCATGCTGTTCTTATGATAGTGAGTAAGTCTCACAAGATATGATGGTTATTATAAGGGGGAGTTTTCCTGCACATGCTCTCTCTTTGCCTGCTGCCATCCATGTAAGACGTGACTTGCTCCTCCTGGCCTTTCACTTGATTGTGAGGCTTCCCCAGTCATGTGAAACTGGAAGTCCATTTGAGCCTCTTTCTTTTGTAAAATGCCCAGTCTCAGGTATGTCTTTATCAGTAGCATGAAAATGAACTAATATAGCAACACTCACCCCCACCTTCAAAAAACCACCCCTACACCTATCATATTCAAACTGCAGAAAACCAAAAAACAGAGAAAACCTTAAAAGTAACCAGAGGAAAAAACATATTACCTGTAGAGGAACAAAAATAAGAATTACAGTGGACTTCTCAGAAACCACACAAGCAAGAAAAGAATTGAATGAAAAGAATGGAGTGAACATTTAAGTGTTGAAAGAAAATGAATCCACCAACTTAGAACTGTATATCTAGCAAAATGACACTTCAAAATTAGGAGAGAAATAAACACTTTATAAGACAAACAAAAACTGAGGTAATTCATCACCTGCAGACACAGTTAGTAAGAAAAGTTTAAAGAAGTTCTTCAGGCAGAAGGACAATCATGTGGTTCAGAAACATGGATATACAAGGAAAGAGAGAGAAATGAGAGAATAAGGTAAAACAAAATATTTTATTTTTCTTATACTTAAGTGGACTAATAGATGAGTGTTTAACGATAGCAATGTATTAAGTAATTTCAGCATATAGATCAGTGAAATAAATGACAACAATGTCAAAAGGGACAGGAGGGAAGAATGGGGAATAATATTCTATTATAAGGCAACTATAGTCTACATGAAGTGGCATACTGTTATGTGAAGTTAAACTTATATTAGTTAAAACATATATTGTAAACTGTAGAGCAATCTCAAACTCTTTAAAAGTATAATTGATATGCTAAGAGAAGAGATAAAATGGAATCATACAAAATGCCCAGTTAAAAACATAGAAGGCAGAAAAAGAGGGGAAAGAAGAAACAAAGAATAAATGCAACAGATAGAAAACAGTTATAAGCACGGTACCTGTAAATCTAAATATATAAATAACCATCACTTTAAGTGTAACAAACTGGTCTAAATACACCAAATAAAAGAGATTTTCAGAGTTGATAAGAAATTAAGATACAATCCATGTTGTCTATAAGCAATCCACTTTAAATTTTAAAAGACTCAGATTAAAAGTAAAGGGATGAAGAAGAATATACAATGCTGACATATATTAATAGAAAGCTGGGGCAGCTATATTAAGGTCAGACAAAGCAAATTTCAAAACAAATAAAATAAGCAGGAGTAAAAAGGAGCACTGCATAATGATAAAGGAGTCAGGTCTCCAACGTCTTTGTGAAGATATATTCACCTAACAACAGAGCATCAAAACATGTGAGGCAAAAACTGAAAGAACTGAAAGGAGAAATAGACAAATACTCCATTATCATTAGAGACTTCAACACTTCTATTCAGTAATTAGTAGGAAAAGCAGAGAGAAAATCAATAAGACTATAGATTATCTGAATTATCAATCATCGATCAACTTGATCTAACTGATATTTGTAGAATATTCCATCCAATAACAGCAAAATGCATAATCTTCTAAAACTCAGAACATTCACCAAGACAGACTACATTGTGAGCCATAAAACACACATTAACATAGGTAAAAGAATAAAAATCATACAAAGTATGTTTTTAGACCACAATGGAATTACACTAGAAATCAATAACAGAAAAATAGCTGGAAAATCCCTAGATATTTAAGAACTAAACAGCATACTTTAGAATAAGCCATGAGTCATGAAAAAAATCTAAAGAGAAATCTAAATATATTTGGAAATAAATGGATCCAGGATACACGGTCAGTATTTAAAAGTAAATTGCTTTCCTACATACCATCAATGAACAATTGGAATTTGAAATTTTAAAACAAGACCATCTGCCACTGCACCAAAACTAGAGAGAAAAAAGAGAAGAAGTACTCAGGGATAAATCTAACAAAATATATATAAGTGGAAAACTACAAAGCTCTGATGAAAAAAGAAAATATAAAAAAAAATTAATAAAAAAATTATGTTCATGGATTGGAATGTCCAATAATGTCAAGATGTCAATTTTTCCCAACTTTATCTATAGAGCCAAGAGAATCCAATCAAATTCCTAGGAATCTATTTTGTAGATAGCAACAAACTAATCCTGAAGTCTATATGGAAGGGCAAAAGGTCTACAATAGCCAACATAATACTGGAGAAATGTAACAAGTTAGATGACATACTACTGAATTTCAAGACTTACTACAAAGCTACCATAATCAAAGCAGGATTGTATTGGCAAAAGAATAGATATATAGATGAATTGAATAGAATGGAGACCCCAGAAAAAGACAAACACAAATAAAGTCAACTGAGTTACGTCAAAAAAATTCAATAAAGAAAGTTTTTTTTGTAAAATAATGCTGAAAAAATAATGTCCATATGTGAAAAAATTAATCCAGATACAAGTCTTATGCCTTCTACAAAAATTATCTAAAAATAGAGTGTAGACCTAAGTGTAAAGTGTAAAACTGTGAAATTTCTATAAGGAAACAGGAGAAAATCTACAAGACCTTGAGTTTGATAAGTTTTTAACACAACACCAAAACCAAAATCTATGAGAGAAAAAAACTGGTCAGTTTATTGATTTTGTACCAATTGTGAAAGGAAGTTCTTTTAGGATTTGGCTCTCTGCTTGCCTGTTGTTGGTGTATAGGAATGCTAGTGATTTTTGCACGTTGACATTGTATTCTGTGACTTTGCTGAAGTTGCTAATCAGCTTTAGAAGCTTTGGGGCTGAAACAATGGGATTTTCCAGATATAGGATTATGTCATCTGCAAACAGAGACAGTTCCTATTTGAATACCCTTTATTTCTTTCTCTTGCCTGCTTGTCCTGGCCAGAACTTCCAATAATATGTTGAGTAGAAATGGTGAGAGAGGGCATCCTTGTCTTGTGCCACTTTCCAAGGAAAATGCTTCCAGCTTTTGCTTATTCGGTATGATATTGGCTGTGGGTTTGTCCTATATGGCTCTTACTATTTTGAAGTATGTTTCTTCAATACCAAGTTTATTGAGCGTTTTTAACACAAAGGGATGTTAAGTTTTATCAAAGGCCTTTTCTGCACCTATTGAGAAAAACATGTGGTTTTTGCCTTTAGTTCTGTTTATGTGATGAATAACATTTATTTATTTGCATATGTTGAACCAACCTTGCATCCCAGGGATGAAGCCAACTCGATCGTGATGAACAGCTTTTTGATATGCTGCTGGGTTTGGTTTGCCAATTTTTAATTGAGGATTTTTACATCAATGTTCATCAAGGATATTGGCTTGAAGGTTTTGTTGTTGTTGCTGTTATTATTGTGTCTCTGCCAGGTTTTGGTATTAGAATGATGCTGGCCTCATGGAATGAGTTAGGGAGGGGTCTCTCCCTTTCAATTTTTTGGAATAGTTTCAGTAGAAACGGTACCTCATCTTCTTTGTACCTCTGGTAGAATTCAGCTGTGAATCCATCTGATCCTGTGCTTTTATTGGTTGGTAGACTAGGTATTGCTGCCTCAATTTTAGAACTTGTTATTGGTCTATTCAGCAGTTCAATTTCTTCCTTGTTCAGTCTTGGGAGGGTGTATGTGTCCAGGAATTCATCCATTTCTTCTAGATTTTCTAATTGATATACATAGAGGTACTTATAGTATTCTCTGATGGTTGTTTGTATTTCTGTGGAGTCAGTGTGATATCCCTCTTATCAATTCTCACTGTGTTTACCTAGGAATACAGCTAACAAGGGAAGCAAAGGACCTCTTAAAGGAGAACTACATATCACTGCTTAAAGAAATCAGAGAGGACAAAAACGAATGGAAAACACATTCCATGCTCATGGATAGAAAGAACAAATATTGTGAAAATAAGCCATACTGCCCAAAGTAATTTATAGATTAAATGCTATTTCCATGAAACTACCATTGGCATCCTTCACAGAATTAGAAGAAAATTATTTTAAAATTCATGCAGAACCAAAAAAGAGCCCGAATAGCCAAGACAATCCTAAGCAAAAGAACAAAGCTGGAGGCATCATACCCAGCTTCAATACCCATCAATACCCAACTTCAAGCTATACTACAAAGTTACAGTAACCAAAACAGCATGGTACTGGTACAAGGATAGACAAACAGACCAATGGATCAGAATAGAGGACTCATAAATAAGACCACACATCTACAACCATCTGATCTCGACAACCCCTGACAAAAATAAGCAATGGGGAAAGAATTCCCTATTTAATAATTGGTCCTGGGAGAAATGACTATCCATATGCAGAAAATTGAAACTGTACCCCTTCCTTAAACCATTTCTTTATTTTTATTTTATTATTATTATACTTTAAGTTTTAGGGTACATGTGCACAATGTGCAGGTTAGTTACATATGTATACATGTGCCATCCTGGTGTGCTGCACCCATTGACTTGTCATTTAGCATTAGGTATAACTCCCAATGCTATCCTTCCCCCCCGCAACCCCACAACAGTCCCCAAAGTGTGATTTTCCCCTTCCTGTGTCCATGTGTTCTCATTATTCAATTCCCAACTATGAGTGAGAACATGCAGTGTTTGGTTTTTTATCCTTGTGATAGTTTACTGAGAATGATGATTTCCAGTTTCATCCATGTCCCTACAAAGGACATGAACTCATCATTTTTTATGGCTGCATAGTATTCCATGGTGTATATTATATGTGCCACATTTTCTTAATCCAGTCTATCATTGTTGGACATTTGGGTTGGTTCCAAGTCTTTGCTATTGTGAATAGTACCACAATAAACATACGTGTGCAAGTGTCTTTATAGCACCATGATTTATAGTTCTTTGGGTATATACCCAGTAATGGGATGGCTGGGTCAAATGGTATTTCTAGTTCTAGATCCCTGAGGAATCGCCACACTGACTTCCACAATGGTTGAACTAGTTTACAGTCCCACAAACAGTGTAAAAGTCTTCCTATTTCTCCACATCCTCTTCAGCACCCGTAGTTTCCTGACTTTTTAATGATGGCCATTCTAACTGGTGTGAGATGGTATCTCATTGTGGTTTTGATTTGCATTTCTCTGATGGCCAGTGATGGTGAGCATTTTTTCATGAGTTTTTTGGCTGCATAAATGTCTTCTTTTGAGAAGTGTCTGTTCATGTCCTTGGCCCACTTTTTGATAGGGTTGTTTTTTTTTTTCTTGTAAATTTGTTGGAGTTCATTGTAGATTCTGGATATTAACCCTTTGTCAGATGAGTAGGTTGCAAAAATTTTCTCCCATTTTGTAGGTTGCCTGTTCACTCTGATGGTAGTTTCTTTTTCTGTGCAGAAGCTCTTTAGTCTAATGAGATCCCGTTTGTCAATTTTGGCTTCTGTTGCCATTGCTTTTGGTGTTTTAGACATGAAGTCCTTGCTCATGCCTATGTCCTGAATCGTAATGCCTAGGTTTTCTTCTAGGGTTTTTCTGTTTTTAGGTCTAATGTTTAAGTCTTTAATCCATCTTGAATTAATTTTTGTATAAGGTGTAAGGAAAGGATCCAGTTTCAGCTTTCTACATATGGCTAGCCAGTTTTCCCAGCACCATTTATTAAATAGGGAATCTTTTCCCCATTGCTTGTTTTTCTCAGGTTTGTCAAAGATCAGATAGTTGTAGATATGTGGCATTATTTCTGAGGGCTCCGTTCTGTTCCATTGATCTATATCTCTGTTTTGGTACCAGTACCATGCTGTTTTGGTTACTGTAGCCTTGTAGTATAGTTTGAAGTCAGGTAGCGCGATGCCTCCAGCTTTGTTCTTTTGGCTTAGGATTGACTTGGCAATGCGGACTCTTTTTTGGTGCCATATGAACTTGAAAGTAGTTTTTTCCAATTCTGTAAAGAAAGTCATTGGTAGCTTGATGGGGATGGCATTGAATCTATAAATTACCTTGGGCAGCATGGCCATTTTCACGATATTGATTCTTCCTACCCATGAGCATGGAATGTTCTTCCATTTGTTTGTATCCTCTTTTATTTCATGGAGCAGTGGTTTGTAGTTCTCCTTGAAGAGGTCCTTCACATCCCTTGTAAGTTGGATTCCTAAGTATTTTATTCTCTTTGAAGCAATTGTGAATGGGAGTTCACTCATGATTTGGCTCTCTGCTTGTCTGTTATTGGTGTATAAGAATGCTTGTGATTTTTGTACATTGATTTTGTATCCTGAGATTTTGCTGAAGTTGCTTATCAGCTTAAGGAGTTTTTGGGCTGAGACGATGGGGTTTTCTAGATATACAATCATGTCGTCTGCAAACAGGGACAATTTGACTTCCTCTTTTCCTAATTGAATACACTTTATTTCCTTCTCCTGCCTAATTGCCCTGGCCAGAACTTCCAACACTATGTTGAACAGGAGTGGTGAGAGAGGGCATCCCTGTCTTGTGCCAGTTTTCAAAGGGAATGCTTCCAGTTTGTGCCCATTCAGTATGATATTGGCTGTGGGTTTGTCATAGATAGCTCTTATTATTTTGAGATATGTCCCATCAATACCTAATTTATTGAGAGCTTTTAGCATGAAGGGTTGTTGAATTTTGTCAAAGGCCTTTTCTGCATCTATTGAGATAATCATGTGGTTTTTGTCTTTGGTTCTGTTTATATGCTGGATTACATTTATTGATTTGTATATATTGAACCAGCCTTGCATCCCAGAGATCAAGCCCACTTTATCATGGTGGATAAGCTTTTTGATGTGCTGCTGGATAAGGTTTGCCAATATTTTATTGAGGATTTTTGCATCAATGTTCATCAAGGATATTGGTCTAAATTTCTCTTTTTTGGTTGTGTCTTTGCCCGCCTTTGGTATCAGGATGATGCTGGCCTCATAAAATGAGTTAGGGAGGATTCCCTCTTTTTCTATTGATTGGAATAGTTTCAGAAGGAATGGTACCAGTTCCTCCTTGTACCTCTGGTAGAATTCGGCTGTGAATCCATCTGGTCCTGGACTCTTTTTGGTTGGTAAGCTATTGATCATTGCCACAATTTCAGAGCCTGTTATTGGTCTATTCAGAGAGTCAACTTCTTCCTGGTTTACTCTTGGGAGGGTGTATGTGTTGAGGAATTTATCTATTTCATCTAGATTTTCTAGTTTATTTGTGTAGAGGTCTTTGTAGTATTCTCTGATGGTAGTTTGCATTTCTGTGGGATCGGTGGTGATATCCCCTTTATCATTTTTTATTGCATCTATTTGATTCTTCTCTCTTTTCTTCTTTATTAGTCTTGCTAGTGATCTATCAATTGTGTTGATCTTTTCAAAAAACCAGCTCCTGGATTCATTAATTTTTTGAAGGGTTTTTTGTGTTTCTATTTCCTTCAGTTCTGCTCTGATTTTAGTTATTTCTAGCCTTCTGCTAGCTTTTGAATGTGTTTGCTCTTGCTTTTCTAGTTCTTTTAATTGTGATGTTAGGGTCTCAATTTTGGATGTTTCCTGCTTTCTCTTGTGGGCACTTAGTGCTATAAATTTCCCTCTACACACATCTTTGAATGTGTCCCAGAGATCCTGGTATGTTGTGTTTTTGTTCTCGTTGGTTTCAAAGAACATCTTTATCTATGCCTTCATTTCGTTATGTACCCAGTAGTCATTCAGGAGCAGGTTGTTCAGTTTCCATGTAGTTGAGCAGTTTTGAGTGAGTTTCTTAATCCTGAGCACTAGTTTGATTGCACTGTGGTCTGAGAGACAGTTTGTTATAATTTCTGTTCTTTTACATTTGCTGAGGAGTGCTTTACTTCCAAGTATGTGGTCAATTTTGGAATAGGTGTGGTGTGGTGCTGAAAAAAATGTATATTCTGTTGATTTGTGGTGGAGAGTTCTGTAGATGTCTATTAGGTCCGCTTGGTGCAGAGCTGAGTTCAATTCCTGGGTATCCTTGTTAACTTTCTGTCTCATTGATCTGTCTAATGTTGACAGTGGGTTGTTAATGTCTCCCATTATTATTGTGTAGGAGTCTAAGTCTCTTTGTAGGTCACTCAGGACTTGCTTTATGAATCTGGGTGCTCCTGTATTGGGTGCATATATATTTAGGATAGTTAGCTCTTCTTGTTGAATTGATCCCTTTACCATTATGTAATGGTCTTCTTTGTCTCTTTTGATCTTTGTTGGTTGAAAGTCTGTTTTATCAGAGACTAGGATAGCAACCCCTGCCTTTTTTTGTTTTCCATTTGCTTGGTAGATCTTCCTCCATCCTTTTATTTTGAGCCTATGTGTGTCTCTGCACGTGAGATGGGTTTCCTGAATACAGCACACTGATGGGTCTTGACTCTTTATCCAATTTGCCAGTCTGTGTCTTTTAATTGGAGCATTTAGTCCATTTACATTTAAAATTAATATTGTTATGTGTGAATTTGACCCTGTCATTATGATGTTAGCTGGTTATTTTGCTCGTTAATTGATGCCATTTCTTCCTAGCCTCAATGGTCTTTACATTTTGGCATGATTTCGCAGTGGCTGGTAACTGTTGTTCTTTTCCATGTTTAGTGCTTCCTTCAGGAGCTCTTTTAGGGCTGTCCTGGTGGTGACAAAATCTCTCAGCATTTGCTTGTCTGTAAAGGATTTTATTTCTCCTTCATTTATGAAGCTTAGTTTGATGGATATGAAATTCTGGGTTGAAAATTCTTTTCTTTAAGAATGTTGAATATTAGCCCCCACTCTCTTCTGGCTTGTAGAGTTTCTGCTGAGAGATCCACTGTTAGTCTGATGGGCTTCCCTTTATGGGTAACCTGACCTTTCTCTCTGGCTCCCTTAACATTTTTTCCTTCATTTCAACTTTGGTGAATCTGACAATTATGTGTCTTGGAGTTGCTCTTCTTGAAGAGTATCTTTGTGGTGTTCTCTGTATTTCCTGAATCTGAATGTTGGCCTGCCTTGCTAGATTGGGGAAGTTCTCCTGGATAATAACCTGCAAGGGGTTTTCCAACTTGGTTCCATTCTCCCTGTCACTTTCAGGTACACCAATCAGACGTAGATTTGGTCTTTTCACATAGTCCCATATTTCTTGGAGGCTTTGTTCATTTCTTTTTAGTCTTTTTTCTCTAAACTTCCCTTCTCACTTCATTTCATTCATTTCATCTTCCATCACTGATACCCTTTCTTCCAGTTGATCACATCGGCTCCTGAGGCTTCTGCATTCTTCATGTAGTTCTCGAGCCTTGGCTTTCAGCTCCATCAGCTCCTTTGAGCACTTCTCTGTATTGGTTATTGTAGTTATACATTCATCTAAATTTTTTTCAAAGTTTTTAACTTCTTTGCCTTTGGTTTGAATATCCTCCTGTAGCTTGGAGCAGTTTGATCATCTGAAGCCTTCTTCTCTCAGCTCGTCAAAGTTATTCTCTGTCCAGCTTTGTCCCGTTGCTGGTGAGGAACTGTATTCCTTTGGAGGAGGAGAGGCACTCTGCTTTTAAAGTTTCCAGTTTTTCTGCTCTGTTTTTTCCCCATCTTTGTGGTTTTATCTACTTTTGGTCTTTGATGGTGGTGATGTACAGACGGGTTTTTGGTGTGGATGTCCTTTCTATTTGTTAGTTTTCCTTCTAACAGACAGGAGTCTCAGCTGCAGGTCTGTTGGAGTTTGCTAGAGGTCCACTCCAGACCCTGTTTGCCTGGGTATCAGCAGTGGTGGCTGCAGAACAGTGGATTTTTGTGAACCACAAATGCTGCTGTCTGATTGTTCCTCTGGAAGTTTTGTCTCAGAGGCATACCCGGCCCTGTGAGGTGTCAGTCTGCCCCTACTGAGGGGTGTCTCCCAGTTAGGCTGCTTGGGGGTCAGGGGTCAGGGACCCATTGAGGAGGCAGTCTGCCCATTCTCAGATCTCCAGCTGCATGCTGGGAGAACCATTGCTCTCTTCAAAGCTGTCAGACAGGGCCATTTAAGTCTGCAGAGGTTACTGCTGTCTTTTTGTTTGTCTGTGCCCTGCCCCCAGAGGTGGAGCCTACAGAGGCAGGCAGGCCTCCTTGAGCTGTGGTGGGCTCCACCCAGTTTGAGCTTCCCGGCTGCTTTGTTTACCTAAGCCAGCCTGGGCAATGGTGGGCGCCCCTCCCCCAGCCTCGCTGCCACCTTGCAGTTTGATCTGAGACTGCTGTGCTAGCAATCAGCGAGACTCTGTGGGCGTAGGACCCTCCAAGCCAGGTGTGGGATATAATCTCCTGGTACACCATTTTTCAAGCCTGTCAGAAAAGCGCAGTATTAGGGTAGGAGTGACTCAATTTTCCAGGTGCTGTCTGTCACCCCTTTCTTTGACTAGGAAAGGGAACTCCCTGACCCCTTGCCCTTCCCGAGTGAGGCAATGTCTCACCCTGCTTCGGCTCGCACACAGTGCGCTGCACCCACTGTCCTGTGCCCAATGTCTGGCACTCCCTAGTGAGATGAACCCTGTACCTCAGATGGAAATGCAGAAATCACCCATCTTCTGCATCGCTCATGCTGCGAGCTGTAGAATGGAGCTTTTCCTATTTGGCCATCTTGGCTGCCAGCCCTCCTTAAACCATTTATAAAAATCAACTCAAGGTGGATTAAAGACTTCAATGTAAAACTCAAAATTTAAATGTAAAACTCTAGAAGAAAATCTAAGCAATACCATTCAGGACATAAGCATGGGCAAAAATTTCATGATGAAAATGTCAAAAGCAACTGCAACAGAAACAAAAATGGACAAATGGGATCTAATTAAACTAAAGAGCTTCTGCACAGCAAAATAAACTATCATCAGATGGAAGAGTTTGAACAACAAAATAAATCAGTGTTGAATTATAATCCAAAGTATATCTATAAGTCCATACTAATATCAATCAATAATTGAATAAATTAATGGGGAAAAAGAGACAAATCTCCCATGCAGAATTTATATAGACATTCTGCCTTCAACCAGAGGGAGCATAACTCCCTACTCCTTAAATGTTAGCCTTGCATAGTGATTTCTTTCTAAAGAGTATAGTAGGAAAAGCAGAGGGGGAGTAACTTATGAGTAGAGAAACCTGACCCACATCACCTCAGTCAGGGGAGCAAGATCAACATCAACAGTGATGTCATGTTGATAGTATGAGGTCTTCTTCCTGAAAATCCTTGTACCAAGTCTAATGAGAAAAACGTCAAACAAACCCCAATTAAGAAACATTCTACAAAATACCTGATCAGTACTCCTCAAAATTATCAAGGTTATCAAAAACAAGGAAAGTCTGAGAAAGTACCCCAGCCAAGAAGAATCCAAGAAAATGATGAATACATGTAACGTGGTTTCCTGGATGGAATTCTGGGACAAAAAAGGGGGGACCTTAGGTAAAAACTAGGGAAATCTGAGTGAATTATGAACTTTAGTTAATAATAATATATAAATATTTGGCTAATCACAAAAATCTACCATATACTAATGTAAGATATTAATAATAGGAAATGCTGAGTGTGTCTGAGCCCAATGTCAAGGGGTAGAGCAGGTAACCCCTCCTATGGTTGAAGGGTACTGTAACATTAGGCAGCAAAAGGCATGAACATCAACAAGATGAGGAATTATAATCTCTTCAATGCGATAGATACCTAAGTCTCTTTGAATTTGCAAATTTTCCCTCTATCTCTTCTATTTTGCCCTCTATCTCTTCTATTTTATCCTTAAAATTTACTTGATGAAGGTTGTTTTCCTATAAATGTTCTCACGATGTGGGTTTTGCTGATTGAATTCCATAGAGTAGTTCCATGTATCTTCTGGCTGCTATGTAACTTGTAAATTCGTTGTTGGATCCAGATGGTTGATCAGAGGCAAGTATCTGTTTTGGGTATGACCCTAGGTAGTGGTACAATCTTCCAGCAAAAGGCACATAGTGTCTAGTTGTCTCTCTTTTTTTGATGTTAGCAGACACTGACGCTTAATACTTAGATCTTAAGTGGTTGCAAATAGTGACATTCTTTGGGTTTTTCTTTTTTAACTTTTAGAGATTTCTAAAATCAACTTTACTGAGGTATAAGTTATATACAATAAAATTTATGAATCTTAAATGGCAAAAAAAAAGCTTGCCAAAATAAAAATGCATGATTGTAATTGGTCCGTTGAATTTTGCTGTCTTACATGCAAATGAAAGCATTATCTATACAATCATTCTTTCCCCTTTATTTACAAAGAACAAAACAAACATAGTTTTTCAAAGAACAAAACTGTGGGAAAATGTATCTCTTTTTCTGTTCACTGACATCACTGGTAATCCTATCCTGGCATAAGTGAGAGTAGCATTAAACTTCAGACTGAAATACAGTTTCTAGATCTCTTTCATTTGTATAGCTCATCATACTTTGAAACAACATTTGTTTTCTCATTTGATACAAATAACCACATCATAAGAAGGCAAAGTAGATATTGCCAATACCATAGCTGTATTGAATTTGGACAATGAGGGAGGTGAAGTTGGGGGGAGAAAATAAGAAATAAACATGTAAAAAATAAAATAAGCATGCATGTGTATGACAGAAGATGAGGAAAATGTATTGACAAAGCTCACAATGTTGGGTAGAAGTGACCATTATCAGTTTGAAAATACATTCAGGTTTTTAGGCTTTGAGAAGAGTCACATAGCTAGGGCCAATAAAAATATATAGAAACGTATTCACAAGCAACAACAAAAAACTCTCTTTGTGAAAATCAGACGGAGAAATTGGAAAGTAAAATAAACTAAATTCCTTTTCCCAAGTCAGACTTTTACATTTTTTCAAAGGTTTGTCTGCATTGGCAGGAATAGAAAGAACACTGGAGGAAAAAAGAACTGGCTTTAAGTCCCAATTCTACCATGTACCTGGGTGACCTTGGGTGATTTGCAAACCTCTGTGCTCTAATTACCTCATTTGAATAATGAGAAACTAATGTCTATTTCTGAGGACTGTAGAAGAGACTAAATAAAATGGCACATAGAATATTCTGGGACAAACTATTTCTAATGAAAGCTCAGCTCCTGCAACATTGTGTGGGGTCACCAGGACCCAATCACGAAGGTACTTGGGCTCCTTTTCTCTCAATAACTCAGAAATCATTCCCAAGGAGAGAAAAACTTATAATTTTATTCACCTTCAGTAACTTCTTCAGGCAAGACAAATTGGCAAATGGGTTATGCAACCAGTATATTATTATGAAAATTGACATTAGCTATGGTCCAGAAAAACTTATCCAATTTAAAGCAAAAACAAAATCATTTCTCAAAAAAGCAGGCTTCTCCTTTCTGCCAAAGTTTTTCTTAGTTTGTTCTCTAAACAGTACTCCAATTATCATTTTGATACAAAGTTTGTAAGTGTCTTTGATTATAAAATGTTATCTATACGAGTTACATAGCAGGAATACTTACAGATTATATTATCACATAATTATTTATCCCCATAAATAAATAACAAAAGCAATAAATCATAATTTTTACTTTAAGGCCTCAAAACCACTCCTCTCAAACAGAACACTGAGCAATAAAAGAAAATTGCAGAACAATATAGAAAGTATAATGCCATTTACATAAATTTTAAAATATGGAAAAAATATTTAGTGCTTTACCATTCGTATTATATATGATACATATATCGATTTAAAACATGTGTGTATCATAAATATAATATGAAAAACAAACACCAACCTCCCCTAGGGGAGGAGAGGAATTATTAGGTAGAAACTTCAAATGTATCTGTAATATATTGTTTCTTAGCAAATATCTGAAGCACAGATGGTAAAATGTTATGATTTGAAAAATCTAACTATTAAGAAAAAAGATGTTTATCATACTTCTCATTATACTCTGCTATATTATGTAAGAATTTTAGAATTATTAAAACTAAAGCAATGTATGTGCATAAAAAATGCTTTAAATGATAATAAAGCGTACAATATGAAAATTTAGGCCTTCCTAATCTATTTCTACTATCCCAGGTTAGCTTGCTGAAATTATCACTTTTGATCAAATACATTTTAGTTCTTCTATAGTTATCTCAATTAAAATATATACTACTTGTCCTAATTTTATTAATTTGAAGGAAAATCTATTAACATCCTTCCATAAAACATAGAAGAACTAGCTCCCTGACACTGTGCTCTTTCATCCCCCACCTCCTCTCAAATTTATTGGTCATCATTCAGCAATTTGAAACTTTAAGTAATGTTACTTTGGCAAGATATTCATCAATTACAAGGCCCAAAGACCCTCACTTTGCCCTTGTTCTTGGCAGTTTAAATCTCATTTGTTTTTTTTTTTTTTTTTTTTGGTAAGATTATAATTTGGAGAAGAAATGGAATAATTGAACTAGAAGCCCATGATCATCTTTTTATTATTTTTAATTGTGGTAAAATGCACATAATATGAAATTTACCACCCATATTATTCCATTTTCATGCTGCTAATAAAGGCATACCCAAGACTGGGTAATTTATAAAGAAAAAGAGGTTTAGTGGATTCACAGTTCCACATGGCTGAGAAGGCCTCACAATCATGGTGGAAAGCAAAGGAGGAGTCAAGTCATGTCTTACATGGCAGCAGGCAAGAGAGTGTGTGCAGGGGAACTCCCTTTTATAAAACCATTAGATTTCATGAGACTTATTCACAATCATGAGAACAGCATGGAAAAGACCCAACCCCATGATTCAATTACCTTCCACCAGGTCCCTCCCATGACACATGGGAATTATGGGAGCTACAATTTAAGATGAGCTTTGCATGGGGACACAGCCAAACCATATCACCACCTTAATCATTTTTAAGGGTACAGTTAAGTGGTATTAAGTACATTAATATTGTGCAACCAGCACTACCATCCATCTTCAGAACTCATCATCTTGCAAAACTGAAACCCTGTACTAATTAAACACTAACTGCCCATTCCCCTTCCCTCCAGCCTCTGGAAACCACCATTCTACTTTCTGTCTCTATAAATTTCAGTACTCTGGGTACCTCATATAAGTAGAGTCATAGAGTATTTCTGTTTCTGACTGGCCAATTTCACCTGGCATACTGTCCTCAAGGTTCACTCATATTTGTAGCATGTGTCAGAATTTCCTTCCTTTCTAAGGCTGAATAATATACCATCATAGGCATATGCCACATTTTGTTTATCCATTCATCCATCAATGGACATTTAGGTTGCTTTCACCTTTTAGCTATTGTCAATAATGTTAATATGAACATAGGTGCTCAACCACCTCCTCGAGACCCTACTTTCAATTCTTTGGGGTATATACCCAGAAGTGGACTTGCTGAATCATATAGTAATCATTTTCTAATTTTTTGAGGAACCACCATACTGTTTTCCATAGCAGCTGTACCATTTTACCCTCCCACCAACAGTGAACAAGGGTTCTAATTTCTCCACATGCTTAGCCAACACTTGTTATTTTCTGGTCAGTTTTGTTTGTTTTGCTTGTTTGTTTTGAATAGCAGCCAACCTAATGAGTGTGAGGTGCTGTCTCATTGTGGTTTTGATTTGCATTTCCCTAATGTTAGTCATGTTGAACATTTTTTTATGTGCTTCCTGGACATGAATATCTTCTTTAAAGAAATATCTATTCAAGTATTTTGCCCATTTTTGAATTGGGTTGTTTTTTTTGCTGTTGAGTTATAGAACTCATTTTATATATTCTAGATATTAACCCCAATCGGATATGTGATTTGCAAATACTTTCTCCCATTCTGTGTGTTGCCTTTGCACCTTTGCACCCTGTTGAATGTTCCTTTGATGCACAGTTTTTAATTTTGATGTAGTTTATTTATCTATTTTTTTCTTTTGTTGTTTGTGCTTTGGGTGTCCTATTCAAGAAATCATTGCCAAATCCAATGTCATAATGTTTTTCTCCTGTTTTCTTTTAAAAGATTTATAGTTCTAGGTCTTACATTTAGAACTTGGATCCATTTTTAGTTAATTTTTGTGTATGGTATAAGGCAAGAATCAAATTTTATTCTTTTGTGCGTGGATATCCAGTACCCCCACCACAGCCACCATTTGTTAAAAAAGATGGTCGTTTACCCCATTGAATGCTCTTGGCACCCTTGATCACATATATGAGAGATTATTTCTGGTCCCTCTCTTCTACTCTCTTGGTTTATTTATCTATCTTTATGCCACTCTGCTTCGAATACTAGAGCTTTGTAATAAGTTTTGATAACAGAAAGTGGGATAACGCATACTTTGTTCTTCCAAGATTATTTTGATTATTCAGATCCTATAAGATTCCATATAAATTTTAGGAATAAGTTTTTCTTTCCTTTTTTGTCTTTTCACTTTATTAATTCATCTATGTTGCTGCAAATGACATAATTTCATTCTTTTCTGTGGCTAGATAGTATTCCATTGTGTGTCTTTGTGTGTGTGTGTGTGTGTGTGTGTGTGTGTGTGTGTATACATACCACATTTTCTTTATCCGTCTATTCAATGATGGACATTTAGGTTGACCCCATACCTTTGCTATTATGAATAGTGCTGCAATAAACATCCAAGTGCAGGTATGTCTTTAACATACTGATTTCCTTTGGATAAATATTTGGTAGTGGGATTGTTGGATCATATGGTAATTCCATTTTTGGATTTTTGAAAAAAACTCCATACAGTTTTTCATAATGGCTGTGCTAATTTACATTCAAACCAACAGTGTGTAAGAGTTTCCTTTCTCTGCATCATTCCCAGCATCTGTTGTTTGTCTTTTTAGTAATAGCCATTCTAACTGGGGTAAGATGGTAACTCACTGTGGTATTGGTTTACACTTCCCCAATGCTTAGTCATGATGACCATTGCTTTGTATACCTGTTGGTCATTTGTATGTCTTCTTTTGAGAAATGTCTGTTCATGTCCTTTGCCAACATTTTAATGGGATTCTTTGGGTTTTTTTAAGTGTTGAGTTGTTTGAGTCCTTGCATAGTCTGGATATTAGTCCCTTGTTGGAGGAGTAGTTTGCAAATATTTTCTCTCACTCAACAGGTTGTCTCTATTTCTGCAAAAATGTTTTGGGGTTTTGATATGGATTGCATTGAATCTGTAGACTACCCTAGGTAGTATCAATATCTTAACAGTAATATGTCTTCCAATCCACAAACATAGGATGATTTCCCATTTATTTGTTTTCAGCAATATTTTGTAATTTTCAGTGTATAAGATTTTCATCTCCATGGCTAAGTTAATTAATATGTATTTTATTATTCCTAATGCTATTTTAAATGGAATTTGTTTTCCTAATTGCCTTTCGAGGTTCTTCATTGCCAGTGTATAAAAAACAAAATAATTTTGGTGTGCTGATTTTGTATCCTGCAACTTTGCTGAATTCATTTAATAGTTCTAACAGGTTTCTGTGTATGTATGTTAATCTTCAGGGTTTTCTACATATATGATCATGTCATCTGCAGAGACAGATAACAATTGAATGTCTTTTATTTCATTTTCTTGTCTAATGCTCTGATTAGGACTTCAACTACTGCGGTGAATAGAAATGGTGATGGGGCACCTGTCACCATTTTATGTTGTTCATAATCCTAAAGGAGAAGATTTCAATCTTTCTTATTATTATTGTTATACTTTAAGTTTTAGGGTACATGTGCACAATGTGGAGGTTTGTTACATATGTATACATGTGCCATGTTGGTGTGCTGCACCTATCAACTCGTCATTTAGCATTAGGTATATCTCCCAATGCTATCCCTCCCCGCATCCTCCACCCCACAACAGTCCCTGGTGTGTGATGTTCCCCTTCCTGTGTCCATGTGTTCTCATTGCTCAATTCCCAACTATGAGTGAGAACATGCGGTGTTTGGTTTTTTGTCCTTGTGATAATTTGCTGAGAATGATGGTTTCCATCTTCATCCATGTTCCTACAAAGGACATGAACTCTTCATTTTTTATGGCTGCAAAGTATTCCATGGTGTATATGTGCCACATTTTCTTAATCCAGTCTATCATTGTTGGACATTTGGGTTGGTTCCAAGTCTTTGCTATTGTGAATAGTGCCACAATAAACATACGTGTGCATGTGTTTCTATAGCAGCATGTCTTATAGTCCTTTGGGTATATACCCAGTAATGGGATGGCTGGGTCAAATGGTATTTCTAGCTCTAGATCCCTGAGGAATCGCTACACTGTCTTCCACAATGGTTGAACTAGTTTACAGCCCCACAAACAGTGTAAAAGTCTTCCTATTTCTCCACATCCTCTCCAGCACCTGTAGTTTCCTGACTTTTTAATGATCACCATTCTAGCTGGTGTGAGATGGTATCTCATTGTGGTTTTGATTTGCATTTCTCTGATGGCCAGTGATGGTGAGCATTTTTACATGTGTTTTTTGGCTGCATAAATGTCTTCTTTCGAGAAGGGTCTGTTCATATCCTTCACCCACTTTTTGATGGGGTTGTCTTTTTCTTGTAAATTTGTTTGAGTTCATTGTAGATTCTGGATATTAGTCCTTTGTCAGACGAGTAGGTTGCAAAAATTTTCTCCCATTCTGTAGGTTGCCTGTTCACTCTAATGGTGGTTTCTTTTGCTGTGCAGAAGCTCTTTAGTTTAATTAGATCCCATTTGTCAATTTTGGCTTTTGTTGCCATTGCTTTTGGTGTTTTAGAAATGAAGTCCTTGCTCATGCCTATGTTCTGAATGGTATTGCCTAGGTTTTCTTCCATGGTTTTTATGGTTTTAGGTCTAACATTTAAGTGTTTAATCCATCTTGAGTTAAATTTTGTACAAGGTGTAAGGAAGGGATCCAGTTTCAGCTTTCTACATATGCCTACCCAGTTTTCCCAGCACCATTTATTACATAGGGAATCCTTTCCCCATTGCTTGTTTTTCTCAGGTTTGTCAAAGATCAGATGGTTGTAGATGTGTGGTGTTTTTTCTAAGGGCTCTGTTCTGTTCCATTGGTCTATATCTCTGTTTTGGTACCAGTACCATGCTGTTTTGGTTACTGTAGCCTTGTAGTATAGTTTGAAGTCAGGTAGCATGATGCCTCCAGCTTTGTTCTTTTGGCTTAGGATTGACTTGGCAATGCGGGCTCTTTTTAATATGAACTTGAAAGTAGTTTTTTCCAATTCTGTGAAGAAAGTCATTGGCAGCTTGATGGGGATGGCATTGAATCTATAAATTACCTTGGGCAGTATGGCCATTTTCACGATATTGACTCTTCCTATCCATGAGCATGGAATGTTCTTCCATTTGTTTGTATCCTCTTTAATTTCATTGAGCCGTGGTTTGTAGTTCTCCTTGAAGAGATCCTTCACATCCCTTGTAAGTAGGATTCCTAGGTATTTTTTTCTCTTTAAAGCAATTGTGAATGGGAGTTCACTCATGATTTGGCTCTCTGTTTGTCTGTTATTGGTGTATAAGAATGCTTGTGATTTTTGCACATTGATTTTGTATCCTGAGATTTTGCTGAAGTTGCTTATCAGCTTAAGGAGATGTTGCGCTGAGACGATGGGGTTTTCTAGATATACAATCATGTCACCTGCAAACAGGGACAATTTGACTTCCTCTTTTCCTAATTGAATGCCCTTTATTTCCTTCTCCTGCCTAATTGCCCTGGCCAGAACTTCCAACACTATGTTGAATAAGAATGGTGAGAGAGGGCATCCTTGTCTTGTGCCAGTTTTCAAAGGGAATGCTTCCAGTTTGTGCCCATTCAGTATGATATTGACTATGGGTTTGTCATAGATAGCTCTTATTATTTTGAGATACGTCCCATCAATACCTAATTTATTGAGAGTTTTTAGGATGAAGCGTTGTTGAATTTTGTCAAAGGCCTTTTCTGCATCTATTGAGATAATCATGTGGTTTTTGTCTTTGCTTCTGTTTATATGCTGGATTACATTTATTGATTTGCATATATTGAACCAGCCTTGCATCCCAGGGATGAAGCCCACTTGATCACGGTGGATAAGCTTTTTGATGTGCTGCTGGATTTGGTTTGCCAGTATTTTATTGAGGATTTTTGCATCAATGTTCATCAAGGATATTGGTCTAAAATTCTCTTTTTTGGTTATGTCTCTGCCTGCCTTTGGTATCAGGATGATGCTGGCCTCATAAAATGAGTTAAGGAGGATTCCCTCTTTTTCTATTGATTGGAATAGTTTCAGAAGGAATGGTACCAGTTCCTCCTTGTACCTCTGGTAGAATTCGGCTGTGAATCCATCTGGTCCTGGACTTTTTTTGGTTGGTAAGCTATTAATTATTGCCTCAATTTCAGAGCCTGTTATTGGTCTATTCAGAGATTCAATTTCTTCCTGGTTTAGTCTTGGAAGGGTGTATGTGTCGAGGAATTTATCCATTTCTTCTAGATTTTCTAGTTTATTTGCGTAGAGCTGTTTATAGTATTCTCTGATGGTAGTTTGTATTTCTGTGGGATCGGTGGTGATATCCCCTTTGTCATTTTTTACTGTGTCTATTTGATTCTTCTATCTTTTCTTCTTTATTAGTCTTGCTAGTGGTCTATCAATTTTGTTAATCATTTCAAAAAACCAGCTCCTGGATTCATTGATTTTTTGAAGGGTTTTTTGTGTCTCTATTTCCTTCAGTTCTGCTCTGATTTTAGTTATTTCTTGCCTTCTGCTAGCTTTTGAATGTCTTTGCTCTTGCTTCTCTAGTTCTTTTAATTGTGATGTTAGGGTGTCAATTTTAGATCTTTCCTGTTTTCTCTTGTGGGCATTTAGTGCTAGAAATTTCCCTCTACACACTGCTTTGAATGTGTCCCAGAGATTCTGGTATGTTGTGTCTTTGTTCTCATTGGTTTCAAAGAACATCTTTATCTCTGCCTTCATTTCATTATGTACCCAGTAGTCATTCAGGAGCAGGTTGTTCAGTTTCCATGTAGTTGAGCAGTTTTGAGTGAGTTTCTTAATCCTGAGCTCTGGTTTGATTGCACTGTGGTCTGAGAGATAGTTTGTTATAATTTCTGTTCTTTTACATTTGCTGAGGAGTGCTTTACTTCCAAGTATGTGGTCAATTTTGGAATAGGTGTGGTGCAGTGCTGAAAAGAATGTATATTCTATTGATTTGGGGTGGAGAGTTCTGTAGATGTCTATTAGGTCTGCTTGGTGCAGAGCTGAGTTCAATTCCTGGATATCCTTGTCAACTTTCTGTCTCATTGATCTGTCTAATGTTGACAGTGGGTTGTTAAAGTCTCCCATTATTATTGTGTGGGAGTCTAAGTCTCTTTGTAGGTCTCTAAGGACTTGCTTTATGAATCTGGGTGCTCCTGTATTGGATGCATATATATTTAAGATAGTTAGCTCTTCTTGTTGAATTGATCCCTTTACCATTATGTAATGGCCTTCTTTGTCTCTTTTGATCTTTATTGGTTTAAAGTCTGTTTTATCAGAGACTAGGATTGCAACCCCTGCCTTTTTTCATTTTCCATTTGATCCGTAAAGGGATCTTCCTCCAACCCTTTATTTTGAGCCTATGTGTGTCTCTGTACGTGAGATGGGTTTCCTGAATACAGCATACTGATGGGTCTTGACTCTTTATCTAATTTGCCAGTCTGTGTCTTTTAATTTGCACATTTAGCCCACTTACATTTAAGGTTAATATTGGTATGTGTGAATTTGATCCTATCATTATGATGTTAGCTGGCTATTTTGCTCATTAGTTGATGCCGTTTCTTCCTACCATCAATGGTCTTTACAGTTTGTCATGTTTTTGCAGTGGCTGGTACCAGTTGTTCTTTTCCATATTTAGTGCTTCCTTCCGGAGCTTTTTTAGGGCTGTCCTGGTGGTGACAAAATCTCTCAGCATTTGCTTGTCTGTAAAGGATTTTATTTCTCCTTCATTTATGAAGCTTAGTTTGATGGATATGAAATTCTGTGTTGAAAATTCTTTTCTTTAAGAATGTTAAATATTGGCCCCCACTCTCTTCTGGCTTGTAGAGTTTCTGCCGAGAGATCAGCTGTTAGTCTGACGGGCTTTCCTTTGTGGGTAACCCAACCTTTCTCTCTGGCTGCCCTTAATATTTTTTCCTTCATTTCAAGTTTGGTGAATCTGACAGTTATCTGTCTTGGAGTTGCTCTTCATGAGGAGTATCTTTGTGGCGTTCTCTGTAGTATCTTTGTGGCATTCTCTGTATTTCCTGAATTTGAATGTTGGCCTGCCTTGCTACATTGGGGAAGTTCTCCTGGATAATATCCTGCAGAGTGTTTTCCAACTTGGCTCCATTCTCCCCGTCACTTTCAGGTACACCAATTAGATGTAGATTTGGTCTTTTCACATAGTCCCATATTTCTTGGAGGCTTTGTTCATTTCTTTTTATTCTTTTTTCTCTAAACTTCTCTTCATGCTTCATTTCATTCATTTCATCTTCCATCGCTGATACCCTTTCTTCCAGTTGATTTCATCAGTTACTGAGGCTTGTGCATTCGTCATGTAGTTCTCGTGCCATGGTTTTCAGCTCCATCAGGTCCTTTAAGGACTTCTCTGCATTGATTATTCTAGTTATCCATTCATCTAATTTTTTTTCAAAGTTTTTAAGTTCTTTGCCATTGGTTCAATCTTCCTCCTTTAGCTCGGAGTAGTTTGATCTTCTGAAGCCTTCTTCTCTCATCTCGTCAGTCATTCTCCATCCAGCTTTGTTCCATTGCTGGTGAGGAGCTGCATTCCTTTGGAGGAGAAGAGGCATTCTGACTTTTAGGGTTTCCGGTTTTTCTGCTTTGTTTTTTCCCCATCTTTGTGGTTTTATCTACCTTTGGTCTTTGATGATGGTGACATACAGATGGGGTTTTGGTGTGGATGTCCTTTCTGTTTATTAGTTTTCCTTCTAACAGTCAGGACCCTCAGCTGCAGGTCAGTTGGAGTTTACTGGAGGTCCACTCCAGACTCTGTTTGCCTGGGTATCAGCAGCCGTGGCTGCAGAACAGCGGATATTGGTGAACCGCAAATGCTGCTGCCTGATCGTTCCTCTGGAAGTTTTGTCTCAGAGGAGTACCGGGCCCTGTGAGGTGTCAGTCTGCCCCTACTGGGTGGTGCCTCCAGTTAGGTTACTTGGGGGCCAGGGACCCACTTGAGGAGGCAGTCTGCCCATTCTCAGATCTCCAGCTGCATGCTGGGAGAACGACTACTCTCTTCAAAGCTGTCAGACAGGGACATTTAAGTCTGCAGAGGTTATTGCTGTCTTTTGTTTGTCTGTGCCCTGTCCCCAGAGGTGGAGCCTACAGAGGCAGGCAGGCCTCCTTGAGCTGTGGTGGGCTTCACCCAGTTTGAGCTTCCAGGCCTCTCTGTTTACCTACTCAAGCCTGGGCAATGGTGGGCACCCCTCCCCCAGCCTCATTGCCACCTTGCAGTTTGATCTCAGATGGCTGTGCTAGCAATGAGCGAGGCTCCGTGGGTGTAGGACCCTCCATTCCAGGTGCGGGATATAATCTCCTGGTGTGCCATTTGTTAAGCCCATTGGAAAAGCGCAGTATTAGGGTGGGAGTTACCCGATTTTCCAGGTGCCATCTGTCACCCCTTTCTTTGACTAGGAAAGGGAATTCCCTGACCCCTTGCACTTCCCAGGTGAGGCGATGCCTCACCCTGCTTCAGCTCATGCACGGTGCGCTGCACTCACTGTCCTGCACCCACTGTCTGGCACTCCCCACTGAGATGAACCCAGTACCTCAGTTGGAAATGCAGAAATCACCCATCTTCTCCGTTGCTCACACTGGGAGCTGTAGACTGGAGCAGTTCCTATTTGGCCATCTTGGCTCCACCCCCCAATCTTTCAACAGTGAGTATGATATTAGTTATGGTCTTTTCATATATGGTCTTTATTAGGTTGAGGTAGTTTCCTCTTATTCCTAGCTTGTTGCATGTTATTATCATGAAAAGTGTGTTAATTTTGTCAAATGTTTCTTCTCATCAATTGAGAGAATTATGTGAGTTTTTTCTTCATTCTGTTAATATGGTATATTACATTGATCAATATTCATATTTTGAACATAGGTGTTGAAACCTTTTAATATACTGTTGAATTTGGTTTACTCTTATTAAGTTGAGGATTTTTGGATCAATATTCATCAGGGATATTAGTCTTGCAATGTTTTTGTCTGGCTTTGACCTCAGGGTAATATTGCTCTCATAGAATAAGTTTGAAAGTGTTTCCTACTTATATGTTTTTTGGAAGAGTTTGAGGGAGACAGATGTTAGGTTTTTTTTAGTGTTTGTGAGAATTCACCAGTCAAGCCATAGGCGCCTGAATTTTTCTTTGTGGGGAGGTTTTAAGTTACTAATTCAATCTCCTTAATAGTTATACACTGTTGAGATTTTATTGCTTCAAGATTCAGACTTGATGAATTGTTTTTTCTAGGAATATATCCATTTTATCTAGGTTATCCTTGTTCATAATACTTATAATCCTTTTCATTTCCATAAAATTGGTTGAAATGTTCCTGCTTTCATTTCTAATTGTAGCTATTTGAATAGTATCTCCTTTTTCCTTAGTCAATCTAGCTAAAGTTTTGTTTGTCAATTTTGTTGATCTTTTGGAAGAAACAACTCTGGATTTCATTAATTTGCTGTATTGCTTTTTCTATTTTCTTCTAATTTGTGTTATCTTTTTCTATTTTCCTTTGTTTTTACTTTTATTTTAGATTTGGGGGTACACAAACAGGTTTGCTACATAGGTATATTGCATGATGCTTAGGTTTGGTGTATGATTGATCCTGTCACACAGATAGTAAGCATAGTATACAATAGATAGTTTTTCAGCCTTTGCCCTTCTACCTTTCTCCCTCCTCCCTCCTCTAGTGTCTATTATTCCCATCTTTATGTCCATAAGTACCCAATGCTTAGCTCCTGCTTATAAGTGAGAACATAGAGTATTTGGTTTGTTTCTGTGTTAATTCACTTAGGATAATGGCCCCCAGCTGCATCCATAATAATACAAAGGACATGATTTCATTCTTTCTTATGGATGTATAGTATTCCATGGTGTATATGTACCATATATTATTTATCCAATCTTGTTGATGGGCAGCTAGGTTGATTCCATATCTTTGCTATTGTGAATAGTGCTGCAATGAACATATGAGTGCATCTATCTTTTGGGTAGAACCATTTATTTCTCTTTGGGTATATATTCAGTAATGGGATTGCTGGGTCTAATGGTAGCTCTATTTTAGTTCTTTGAGAAAAGTCCAAACTGCTCCCAACAATGGTTGAACTAATTTACATCCCCACCAATGGTGCATAAGGGTTCTCTTTTCTCTGCAGACTCACCAATATTTATTGTTTTGGACTTTTCAATAATAGCTATTCTGACTGGTATGAGATGGTGTTTGATGAGGTTTGCTGGTTTCCCCACCCAAATCTCATCTTGAATTATAGTTCCCATAACCCCCACATGTCATGGGAGGCACCTGGTGGGAGGTAATTTAATCATGGAGGTGGTTACCCTCATGCTGTTCTCATGATAGTGAGTGAGTTCTCACAGGATCTGATGGTTTTATTCCCCCTTTTACTCAGCAATTCTCCTTGCTGCTGCCATGTGAAGAAGGACATGTTTGCTTCCCCTTTGGCCATGATTCTAAGTTTCCTGAGGCCTCCCAAACCACGGTGAACTGTTGGTCAACTAAACCTTTTTCCTTTATAAATTACTCAGTTTTGGTTATGTCTTTATTATCAGCATGAGAACAGATGAATACGGTATCTCACTGTGGTTTTGATTTCATTTCTCTTATGATTAGTGATGTGGAGGATTTTTTGATACATCTGTTAGATATTTGTATGTCTTCTTCTGAGATGTGTTTATGTCTTTTGTCCAATTTTTAAAATGGGATTGTTTCTACTTGTTGAATTATTTTAGTTCTTTATAAATTCTGGATATTAGATCTTTGTCAGATGCATAGTTTGTGAATATATTCTCTCATTCTTTAGGTTATCTTTTTATTCCGTTGATAGCTTCTTTTGCTGTGCAGAAGCTCTTTAATTAGGTCTCACTTATTGATTTTTATTTTTATTTTTATAAAATTGCTTTTGAGGACTTAGGCATAAATTTTTTGCCAAGACCAATGTCCAGAAGGATATATCCTAGGTTTTCTTCTAGAATTTTTATACTTCGAGGTCCTACACTTAAGTGTTTAATCCACCTTGAGTTAATTTTTATATATGGTGATAAATTGGGGTCCAGATAACTAGCCAGTTATCACAGCAACATTTATTGAATAGGGAGCCTGTTTCCCACTTCTTATTTTTGTTGACTTTGTTGAAGATCAGTTGGTTGTAGGTGTGTGGCTTTATTTCTAGGTTCTTAATTTTGTTCCATTGGTCTATGTGTACAATTTTGTACCAGTACCATGTTGTTATGCTTACAGTAACATTGTAGTATAGTTTAAAATTAGGTAATATGATGCCTCTAGCTTTGTTTATTGTTGTTGTTGTTGTTTTGCTTAGGATTGCTTTGGCTATATGGACTCTTTTTTCCAGACAAATTTTATAATAGCTTTTTCTAATTCTATGAAAAATGACATTGGTAGTTTGATAGAAAACTACCAATGATAGCATTGCATCTGTACATTGCTTTGAGCACTATGTCAATTTTAACAATACTGATTCTTCCAGTCCTTGAATGTGGAATGTTTTTCCATTTGTGTCATTTCTGATTTCTTTTGGTATTGTTTTTTTAATTATCTTTGTACAGATCTCTCACCTCTTTGGTCAGATGTATTTTATTTTATTTTATTTTATTTTATTTTTATGGCTATTGTAAATGAGATTGCATTCCTCATTTGTCTCTCAGCTTGAACACTGTTGATATAGATAAAAATACTACTGATTTTTGTACATTGATTCTGTATACTGAAACTTTACTTAAACTCTTTTATCAGTTCTAGAAGTTTTTTGGCAAAGACTTTAGAGTTTTCTAGGTATAGAATCATATCATCAGTGAAGGGAGATAGTTTGACTTTTTCTTTACCTACTTGGATGCCTTTTATTTCTTTCTCTTACCTGAATATTCTAGGAAAGATTTCCAGTTTTATACTGAAAAGGAATAGTGAGAGAGGGCATCCTTGTCTTGTTCCGTTTCTCAGGAAGAATGCTTCCAGCTTTTGCCCAATCAGTATGATGTTCTCTCTGGGTTTATCAGAGATGTCATTATCTTGAGGTATGTTTCTTCAATGCCTAGTTTCTTGAGGGTTTTTATAATAAAGGTGTTTTGCATTTAATCAAAAACCTTTTCTGCATCTATTAAGATGATCATACATTTTTGTTTTTAATTCTGTTTATGTGGTGAATGACATGTATTCTTTATGTATGTTCAATTATCCTTGCATACAAGGAATAAAGCCTACTTGATTGTGGTGAATTATCTCTTTGATGTACAGCTGAATTCAGTTTACTAGTAATTTTTTAAGGATTTTAGCATATATTTTCATCTGGGATATTGGCCTATAGGTTTCTTTTTTCATTGTGTTTTCCCCAGGTTTGGGTATCAGAGTAATGCTGACTTTGTAGAATGAGTTACGGAAGAATCCCTCCTCCTTGATTTTTTTTGGAATAGTTTCAGTAGAATTACCAGCTCTTCTTTGTGCTTCTGGTAGAATTTGGTTGTGAATCCATCTGGTCAGGGCTCTTTTTTATTAGTAGATTCTTTATTACTGATTCAATTTCAGAATTCATTATTCTGGGTTTCAATTTTTTCCTGATTCAAACTTGGAAGGTTGTATTTTTCCAGGAAAGTTTCCATTTCCTCTAAATATTCTAGTTTGTGTCCATAGATCTGTTCATAATAGTTTCTGATAATCTTTTGGATTTCTGAGAGACCAGTTGTAACATCACCTTTGTCATTTATGATTGTGCTTATTTAGATCCCCTTTTATCTTTGCTAATATGGTTAGCAGGCTATCATTCTTATTTATCCTGCCAAATAATTCATTTTTGGTTTGTTAATTGTTTGTATGGATTTTGGGGTGTCAATTTCATTCAGTTTTGCTCTCATTTTATTCTTTTATTCTGCTATCTTTGAGGTAGATTGTTCTTATTTTTCTAGTTTCTGTAGGTGTGATGTTAGATTGTTCGTATGAGATATTTCCAATTTCTTGATGTAAGTGTTTAGTGCTATAAACTTTCCTCTTACCACTGCTTTTACTGCATTCCAGAGGTTTCGGTATGGCATGTCTCTATTTTCATTTATTTCAAAGAATTTTTTAATTTCTGCCTTAATTTTGTTGTTTACCCAAAAGTCATTTCAGAGCAAGTTGTTTAGTTTACATGTAATTGTTGGTTTTGAGATATCTTCTTTGTATTCACTTCTATTTTTATTCTACTTTGGCCCAAGACTATGGTTGGTATAATTTCATCTTTTTTAATTTATTAAGACTTTCTTTATGGTCAAGCATGTGATTAATCTTGTAGTATGTTTCTTGTGCAGATTAGAAGAATATACATTTTGTGGCTGTTAGGTGGAGTATTCTGTAGATATCTATTAGGCTAATTGGTCAAGTGTCAAGTTTAAATCCAAAATATCTTTGTTAATTTTCTGCCTCAACAATCTTTCTAATGCTGCCAGCAGAGTGTTGAAGTCCCCCAATATTACTGTGTGACTGTCTAAGTCTTTTCATAAGACTAGAAGTACTTTTTAATGAATCTTGGTTCTCCCATGTTGGGTGCATATATATTTAGGATAGTTAAGTCTTCCTGCTGAATTGAACCCTTTAACATTATGCAATGCTCTTCTTTGTCCTTTCTACCATTGTTCATTTAAAGTCTGTTTTATCTGATATGACAGCAGCTATGCCTGCTCTTCTATGTTTTCCATTTGCATGATAGATCTTCCTCCATTCCTTTCCTTTGAGCCTTTTGGTGTCATTACATGTGAGAAGGGTCTCTTGAAGACAGCAGATGGCTGAGTTGTTTTACATTCAAGCTTAATATTGATATGTGAGGTTTTGATTTTGTCATGGTGTTGGTAGCTGTTTTCTTTGTACTCTCAATTGTGTAGTTGTTTGATAGGTTCTATGAGCTATGTACTTAGGTGTGTTTTTTTGGTAGCAGGTACTGTTCTTTTGTTTCCATGTTTAGAACTCCCTTACAGATATCTTGCAAGGCTGGTCTAGTGGTAACAAATTCCTTTAGCAATTGATTGTCTGGAAAATATTTGATTTCTTCTTTGCTTATGAAGCTTTGTTTTGTGATTTATAAAATTCTAGGTTGGAATTTCTTTTATATTAAGAACACTAAAAATAGGCCCCCACCCTCTCCTGGTTTGTAAGTTTTCTGCCGAGAAGGCTTCTCTTAGCTAGATGGGTTTCTTTTGTAAGTGATTTGTCCCTAATTTCTAGTTGCCTTTAAGCTTATTCTTTTGTGTTGACTTTGGAAAGAATCATGATTATGATCCTTGGAAATGGTCATCTTGTAAAATATCTAATGCAGTTTCTCTGAGTTTCTTGGATTTCTTAGGAAAAAAACAATGACTTTGAAAAGAATGATGACTGTGCCTTGGAGATGGCCATCTTGTATAATATCTATTGCAGTTTCTCTGTATTCCTCAGATTTGCATATCAACCTCTCTAGAGAGATTGGGAAATTTTCGTTGACTGTATTCTCAAATATATTCTTCACATTGCTTATTTCTTTCCTTCTTGCTTAGGAATGTCAGTGCCTCACAGGTTTAGTCTCTTTACATTATCCCATATTTCTTAAAGACTTTGTGCATTTTTTTAATTCTTTCTTTCTTTATTTTTGTCTGACTTGGTTGATTCAAAGGATTGGTCTTCAAGCTCTGAAATTCTTTCTTCACCTTGCTCTAGTCTGTTGTTAATGCTTCAAATTGCATTTTGAAATTTCTATAGTGAATTTTTTAATTCCAGAAGTTCATTTTGGTCCTTTCTTAAAATGGCCATGTCATCTTTTTGGATCATTTACTGGCTTTCTTGAATTGGATTTCAACTTTCTCTTGAATATTATTGAGCTTCCTTCCATCCAGATTTTGAATTCTATGTCTAACATTTCAGACATTTCAATCTGGTTAAGATCCATTGCTGGGAAGCTATTGCAATCCTTCAGTAGTAAGAAAACACTCTGACTCTCTGAATTGCTAGAGTTCTTTCCCTAGTTACATTTTATCTGGGGGTCTGATGTTTATTTTTCTTTTTGTAGTTTCTGTTGTGTGAATGGGTCCTTTTGTTTCTATATTTTTTCCCTTGAGGATTTGACTGTGGTATTTCTTTTCTTTTTTTTTTTTTCTGAGAGAAGTCTCGCTCTGTTGCCCAGGCTGGAGTGTGGTGGTGTGATCTTGGCTCACTGAAAGCTCCACCTCCCGGGTTCATGCCATTCTCCTACTTCAGCCTCTCTAGTAGCTGAGACTACAGGCACCTGCCACCACACCTGGCTAATTTTTTTGTATTTTTAGTAGAGATGGGGTTTCACCATGTTAGCCACGATGGTCTTGATCTCCTGACCTCATGATCCACCTGCCTCGGCCTCCCAAAGTGCTGGGATTACAGGCGTGAGCCACCGCGTCCAGCCTGACTGTGGTACTTCTAGTGCATAATCTATTGGCTTCTTTTCTGGGTGCTTTCAGAGGGCCAAAGTTCTGTATGGGTTCCTTAGTTGTGGCTAGTTTTCTGCACTGAGTTTCACAGGCTTTCTATGCTGAAGAAATTTATTTTTGTTTGGTGGTATAATTCAAGCTTTGATACAGTCAATAGCACTTAAGAATATGGGCCAGCAAATAGGCTCTTACTGAGCTGTGGACCACTTTTGTATTTCAGTGATTATGCAGCAGTGCTCTGGGGAGGGGGAGATGGGGCAAGAGATGACCCTCTCACCACGTCTGTTCCCAGACCTTGGAGAAGCCCCCTTCAATCACTGGCACCACATCTACATCTCCTTAGCCCCAAAAGGGACACTTGTAGGCTGCACTCGGCCCTCCATTAGGGGTGGGCCATGCCAAAGGTTAGGTCACAAGGACAGTTGCAACTCTCTGTGAACCTGCTAGTCCTCTGAGTTTGGGAGAGTCACACCAGGTTGTGTGATATGTCTGGTGGTGGTCTGGTGATGCAGTGGGTCAAGGGTGGAGGATCTCTGGGTAGGGCTGTGGTGTCACAGGTGTGCAGTTGGTGTGGTGCCCTTGCCCTGGGATCTTTTAGCCCAGCAAATGGCTGTGGAGTCCACCCAGCTCACCATCTCCCTACCAGGTCTCCCTCCAGTGTCTGCCACAGGAGCAGGCCTGAACAGCTAAATTCGTCCAAAACCTTCTGTGCCCAGATCACTGGGCTCTTCCAGGGCTCCCTCAAACAGAAGCTGTGGCTGGCCAACAGACTACAACTTGCCCAGACCAGTTTTTCAGAGGGAGGAACATCTAGCACTCACACTGACACAGGAACCCATGCCTCATTCTTCTCTGTGTTTTGAGAGTTGGGCTCCTTCCTGCTCGAGCTCTGGCCACAGATTTCAGCTCAATACCCTTGGGTGGTATGATTGAACCCTGGAGGGTTGGGACCAGCCTGCAGTTTTGTCTTCTGGCTCCCTGGGGTCAAGCACCAGCAGTGCTGGGTATATGAACTGCTCCCAGGAAGCTGCCAAAACACTCAGGTGGGTTAGTAGAGGTTGTGCTGTATGTACCCTTTTGAAGGAGCATGAGGCCAGCAGAAAAGACAGCATGTGGATCAGATGTGCCCTGGTCCCATGAGAAAAGTAGCCCTCCTCTCTCCCAGCCTGACAGTCAGCAAGGGCTACACTTACTCAGAGAAAGACGGAGAGTCTTGAGGGATGGAAACTTATGGTTGCATTTTGCTGTAGCTGCTCTGTGCACTGCAAAACCTTCTGGGCTCCATGCAGGTTTGAGCTCTACCTCTGCCTACTCTTCAGGCACTTCCCCTTGCCAATTCAAATGTCTGTTGGGGTCGTGGGCTCTCTTGTAGCTAGGATCCCAGAGGTCCATGGCAGGGGTGTGGTGTCCCAAAGTTCCTTCACTCACCCCTTCCTTGAGACCTGTTCAGGACCAGAAGCCAGTCCTGCTACTCGATGACTCTGTGCAGGCTTCCCAGCTTCCTCCCTCTTCAACCTCAGTGTCTCCGTGTTCATTGATTGTAAGTGTTTTCTCGCAAAAGATCTGTATGAAATCTGATGATTTACTCAATATTTTGAGTTCTCTTTGTGGGATAGATGTTTCCTGGCTGCATCTAGTCAGCCATCTTAGCTTTTTCCCTCTCTATTTTCTTTTTTCTTTTTTTTCTTTTTGTTTAATTTTAATATTTATTTATTTTTTTTCTTTTTTTAAAATTATACTTTAAGTTTTAGGGTACATGTGCACAACGTGCAGGTTAGTTACATATGTATACATTCAGGTTATTTATTTGCATTTTTAATGTAAGCTTTTATAACTATAAACTTCTGTCTTAACACTGTTTTTCTTACATTCCACATATTTCAACACATGGTGTTTTTATTTTCATTTGCCTCAAGATATTTTACAATTTCCTATGTGATTTCACTTTTGACCCATTCATTGTTGAATATCGTGTTGTCTAACTCACATATTTGTAGAATTTCCTGTTTTCCTTCTGCTATTGATTTCTGGTTTCATTCCATTGTAATAAAAAAGATACTTTCTGTGATTTTGATCTTTTAAAATTTATTAAGGCTTGTTTTGTATTTTAACATGTGATTTATTCTAGGGAATGTTCCATGCATACTTGAGAAAGCATGTATTCTGCTGCTGCTGGGTGTAGTGTTCTGTATCTATTGGCTCCAATTTGTCTATAGTGCTGTTCAAGTTCTCTATTTCCTTATTGATCTGCCTGATTTTTCTATTCATTATTAAAGGTGGGGTACTGAAGTTTATTACTAAAATTGTAGCACTGTCAATTTCTCCCTTCAATTCTGTCCACTTTTTATTTCTGTATTTAGGAGCTCTGATGTTTGATTCATAAATGTTTATGATTATTATATCTTCTTGGCAAATTGACCCTTTTATCATTCTATGATGTCCTTCTTTTTCTCTTGTAATAGTTTTTTATTTAAAGTCTATTTTGTATGATATTAGTATGGCCACCTCTCCTCTCTTCTGGCCACTGTTTGCTTGAAATATGTTTTTTTTTAATCTTTCACCTCCAGGTATATGCTCTTGTACACAGTATATAGTTGCATACTTTGATTTCTTTTTCCATCCTGCCAATCTACCAATCTATGTCTTTTGACTGGGGAATGTAATCTATTTACATGACTTGAAAGTAATTACTGATATGAAAGTATTTACTATTATCATTTTGTTATTTGCTATCTATATATCTTGTGGTTTTGTTATCCGTCTTTTCCTCCCTTACTGCTTTTTTTGTGTTTGATTGAGTTTTTGTAACGATATGTCTTCATTTCCTTCTCATTT